>NC_056746.1:813959425-814259425 GCF_019279795.1 Protopterus annectens
TGGTGTATGCCAATGAACTCTGTGCTAGGCTTATACCTGCCTTAGGGAAGATAGCCTAGTATAAACCTATGTACCTATGAACCTATCTGACCATGTTGCATTATGTTCAGATGTGAACTACTTACAACAGCCTCATCCAACATCAGTAGTGTATTCCACAACATGGGTGTACATTGGCAAACACTACCGATGTGCCCTAGGCCATTTCTAATGCTAGTCGGAGACTGTGTTTGTCCATCAACACATTGTAAGTGTAGTTTGCCATGACATATGTCTTGTTTAGTATACTGTGCCTCTGTCTACCTGTGACATAACATTGATACAGGGTAAACCTCCCATCTCCCATCCACTCATTAGGATTCCTGTTGAGGGGACTCAACGAGTGTCTCTACGGACAACCTGTACTGGTAGTTTACTCATGTGTGGGGGTGGCTTCTGTGTTTTGGATAATGCAGTACAGCCTGTCCTATATATGTCAGTGCTGGGGTTCAGGTCCCTCATGTGCATAGCTCCCTGCCATTCAGATTGTACAAGGTGCAGCATGTGCATTGATTCCAGCTTGGACATGGCTTTCTACATCAGGCACAGCTTGCATCTGGGTGGACAGCATGGCAGTGTGTGGAGCTGCACTCTGTTTAATCAGACTACACATTACATGTGTTCCAGCTCTGTCATACTCCTGGTGAGGTACTGTTGTGGACTTTACAGGTGCTGGATGTGTCTGCATGAGGTACACCCCACAGGGGCTGTTGTGGTCATTTCTAATGCTGATGAAAGATAACTGCAGAACCACAATGACCTCCCCTTAGCTAGATGTCAGACAGCATGGACCATCAAATCACAAATAAAAACAGGACCCTCTCCACAAAGGGAAAGTGTCCTGTCTGGTGGACCCCAGCCATAAACAAACTGTATGACAGATGAGGGTTACTAATGCAAGACAGAGCTACATCTCCAAAAGGGAAGACAGCTGTGATCAGCACTAGTAGAAAGCTACATTATCTCATAAAGACATGCAAGGTCAACTTGGGGACATAAATCACCAAAGACAATGAAGGTAACCACACTGCTTTCTTCAGTTATGTCAGACACCTGGTTGTGAACCCTCGGATATGCTCAGAGTTGGTACACAACAACATATATTCCAGTGACCTGACAGATATTGGCAACATTCCGGCGGACAGCTTCAGTGCGATTTACCCCCTCCCTCACCCCCAAAGAAGATAGTTATCACTGCTGTATTTAACCTCACTGTCATCTTGGATGTCCATGTGAGAGCCACACTCAGCAAAGACAAGTACACAGCATCCATGGGACCTGCTGGTATCTCCAGTTGCATGCTATGTGAACTCCAGAAGGGGCTGGACCCGTATATACAACTGCTATTTAACCTTAGTCTTGCTACAGGATATGTACCTGAACACTGGCATACGGCAACAGTGGTCCCACTCCACAAAGGAGATGACTCCACAGACCATGGAAACTACCACCACACAAGCTTAACCAGCCTTGTCTGCAAAGATATGGGAAGAGTCATTATGGAGCTCTTACACAGACACATTACTGACCTACGGACCCTTGTTCCCACCTAGTTCAGCTTTGTACAGGGCAGATCATGCCTTTTGCACCTAGTTGACTACTATGAAACTGTCAGTAGGGCCATCGATGAGGGCTACGCAGTCCACACAGCCTACCTGCACTTGGCTAAGGCCTGTGACACAATACCACACTCAGGCATCATAGCCAAGCTCAACAGCTGACATATAACAGCATATGTCGCAGGATAGGTTGCAAAATGGCCAAGAAACAGAACCCATAAAGTCAACATTGCAGGTGCCTTGTCAGATTCGAAGCCAGTCACAGGTGGTGTCCCACAAGGATGTGTCCTGGGACCCCTCTTAATTGGTATTTACTTTTCAGATGTGAAAGCAAACATAGGGGGGTTGTGGCTGACAAAGTTTGCAGATGACTGCAACCTAGGCACCATAGTGAATACATCAGCCGGCACACAAATACTAGAGAATGCCGTCACAAAGGCGGATAGCTGGTGCCAGATGCATGGCTTGAAACTGAATGCAACTGATGTGTATTCATCCCCTTTGGGAGGAACAAAGTACCCACAGATCAATACATAGACAGCAACCCACTGAGCACAGACAACAAATAAGACACCTGGGGACACATGTAGATAGTGACATCTCTTTTGACACCCCTGTTGCCAAAGTGGTTAGGAAGACTTTCTATCTTGCCCACCTTATCATGGAGGGTTTTCCATCAAGATCATAGGAGGTCATTGTTCCACTATCCTTCTCCCTTATCAGGCCCATGATTGAATACAAAGCCCCATATGGTATGTACCTCACCCAGCAATTGCAACAGCTGGAGATACCCCAAAAGTACCTACCATGAAGATCAGGGTTCTTCAACACATGTCATATGCTTCCAGAATAGAGGAAATCCAGCTTTGTTCAGTGTCATACCGCATACTTACAGGTGACCTATGCCTGACATACAAGACCATGTCCAATCAGGATTTGGTGGACATGCTCCACTGCAAGCAATCCAAATCCACCAGAGCCATGAGAGCTGAGGATTTGAACCTCAGCACATACATGTATAGGACATGCTGGAGGGACAGAGTCATAACTCAGAGGCATCTCACACTCTAGCAGAGTATCCCAGTTCATGTTTGACAGAGTCCCTCACTGACTCTCTTCAGGAGACATCTGGACAACTGCATATGAGACGGAGGCACAGACTAGACAGAGGCACAGTCATGTTATTCAATTACGTAAGGGGGTCATAATGTGTCACTACTAAGTCAGAGGCACAATATTCAGAATCTATTCTGTACACTTATTACCACTATAAGGGGTGGCAATAGCCACATCACTATGGCTAGGCTTATACATGCACTAGGGCAGATAGCCTAGTAGTAGACTATGACACTATGAAACACCGGTGTATGTGTAGCTATTGTCAATCAAACACTATGATGTGGTTTGGGGGGGCTTGATATCTCCCTGTATTCCAACATTGTTTTGTCTATTCCTTCTAGCATGTCTAGGGATCAGTTGCTAGTGTCCTCTCCTGCTCAGCTGGTGAACTTGGGAATATTGAGGCAATGTTACACTTGCCTCATGTACACTAACAACCCTCTCCTTCTGCCATAAAACACACATACATGTGAGAGATGCAACTATATAGCCAAAGTGGAGGCTGAGCTCTCTCAACATAGGACTAGCAAGACCAGAGAGAAGGTGAAGGTAACCACACACATCACAAATCCAGTCTCACATGGCACTATCACAACTTAAGATCATACACATAGACACACAGAGACACTCTCGGAGGCTCTGATCAGAATTCTTCCAGAATGGCAGTGGCCACCACAGCAGACACTCACACAACTGCCTCCACAGGGCACAGCACATGCAACACATTGACCACAGAGTCGGTGTGCCAAACAGTCACAGCCCTTAAGGCCAAACACAATGCCAGACACACTTGTCATAGGTGACTCCATAGTCAGACACACTGACATCCCGCTCACCAGATCGGGTACGGAGGAGGTCACAGTAATCTGCCTATCGGGCACTGGAATCCACCACATAATGCAAGCACTCAGGTCACTCAACTGCAAGTACAGGTCTGACCCAGTCATTATCCATGCTGGTGTGAACGACCTGAGATGTACCTCCCTGGACTACATGGAAAGAGACATAGAGGATCCCTCTGATTATGTAGGCCAGGCAGGTATGACCCTGACCTTCAGCAGTATCCTACCTTCACCAAGTATGATGCCACATAAACAGAGACAAGATGATCAGCTGTAATATTTTGCTTAGACTATGGTGTCATTCAAAGGGGTCCAATGTCTGTCTGCCTGGGATGACATGCTGGACAGGCCACGGTGATTTGCAAGGGACGGCTTGCACCTGTCACCCTGGGCTTCAGTTTCGGATGATGCTCTTGCCACCCCCATTGTGCCTTTTTTATGCAAGATTCAGATTCTACACCTACCACCCTAGAACACAGTAAAGGAAAGACAATAAGGGTAATGCTGCTCAATGCCAGAGGTCTCAACCTCAAGCTGCACACACTCTATGCCCTTCTCAGTATGTAGCACATTGATGTCTGTGCTGTGCCTGAAACCTGGTTCACAGCTTCTGACAGCACCCCGGCACTATCGGGTGTTACCTCATATCATGCGTTCCGGCACCAGCATCCGGACAACACCAAGAAGGATGGTGGGTGTCCATATTTATCAAGGACACCCTCACCTCATGGTTGGTGGCAACACACGATGCATCAGAGACCATCCAGGTGCCAGTGACCGTAGGCAAGACTGCTCTGCAGTTTGTAGCATGTTACATGCCACCCTCTCAAACTCAGGTACCTCACACAGCTATCCTGCAAACACTAAAGGGGATAAATGTATCTCCAAACACCATCCTACTGGGTGATTCCAACTATCCACATATAGACTGGGATCACTAATCATGCCACAACACTCTAACACAAAGGTTCCAAGAGTTCATACACTGAAATGCCATGGAACAACTGGTCCCAATCCCCTCAAGTGGAGGCAACATACTAGAACTCATCATCACGAACATGGGGTCACACTGTTCAACACCAGAAGTATACCCATCATTGGTGAGATCAGATCATGGACTACTCTCAGTGGGAGTCCACATCCCACCCACACCCCAGATAGAAAAACAAACAGTGAAGACCTTCTCAAATGCCGACTTCACATTTCTAAGGACTGGTGTGGTCTCTTTCAAGGCCCTCAAGCCAGTGGACACCATTACCCAAGCCACTGTATCACTTAGAAATGCCTTCTACCAGCACCTCCAGGACTGCATGGATCAGGCAATCCCAAACAAAACAAAGACTCTTTGTACCACAGGCAAGCATCCAGTCTGGTGGACCCTAGCCATAAACAAGCTCTACAACACAAGGAAGGAGCTACTACGAGATAGAGCGTAATCCGTAGGAGGGAAGACACCCCTGCTCATTGTGAGTAAAACACTGGGTTCCCCCATACAATCATCGAGGCAAGTTTTGAGAGTAAACCCACTCAGGACTCAAGGGACAATCATGAGGCCTTTTTACCTATGTTTGAAACCTGGGGGGGAACTCCCAGATATGCTCAGAATTAGTTCGGAATGATGTAGATATCACTGCACCTACAGACATTGCCAACATACTGGCTGACAGGTTCAGTGCAGATTTCTCCCCTCCCCAACTGGAGGGTATCTACACCAGAGGATTGTAGCCCCCCAAACATCTCCAATGCTGGGGTGGGAACTGCTCTATCCAAGGCGGAAAACACTTTATCCATGGGACCAGATGGTGTCCCCAGTTGTGTGCTTCATGAACTCAATGAGTAATTACACTCGCAGTTAGGGCAGCTGTTTAATCTTAGCCTCACCTCAGGATATGTGCCCAAGGAGTGGCACGGCAATGGTGGACCCACTTCACAAAGGAGGTGCCTCCACCAACCCCGGAAACTACCATCCCATCAGCTTGACAAGCCTGTTCTGCTAAGCTATGGAGAGGATCATAATGGGAATTATAAATGAAGACATAGGGGACTTGCAGACATTGGATCCAATCCAGTTTGGCTTTGTCAAGGGCAGATCATGCCTTTTAAACTTGGTTGACTTTTTCAAAACAGTCACCCAGGCCATTGACGTGGGCAAGGCAGTCCACACAGCCTACCTTGACCTGGCAAAGGCTTTCAACACAATACCACACTCAGGTATCATTGAAAACATCACCAGCTTAATTGTGAACCCATACATCACAGCATGGGTTGCAAACTGGCTAAGTGACGGAACACACAGGGTCAAAGTTGCTGGTGCCATGTCACACTCCAGAGCTGTCACAAGTGGTATCCCACAGGGCTCAGTCCTGGGCCCACATTTGTTCAGCATCTACTTTTCAGAAGTACGAGCAAACACAGGAGGATTATGGCTGACAAAGTTTGAAGATGACTGCAAACTGGGAAGCATAGTTGGAAACCCATCTGACACAGACATCCTTCAGAAGGGTCTCATAGACATGGATAACTGGTGCCACAGCCATGGCCTTACATTAAACACTAAACAATGCATAGCCATACCCTTCAGGAAGAACAAGGTTACCACTACTTCCCATCTAGGTGGCAATCCTCTAAGCACAGAGGAGGTTATCAGGGACCTGGGCACCCAGGTTGACAGTAACCTTTTATTTGACACTCACATTGCCAGGGTAGTTTGGAAGGCCTTCTACATTGGCCACCTCATCATGCAGGGATTCACATCTAGATCAAGGGAGGTCATTGTTCCCCTGTACTCATCACTCATCAGACCAATGATTGCATACAATGCCCCATTCAGAATGTATCTGACCCAACACCTGCGGCAATTGGATGGGTCCACAAATTCCTCAACAGGAGGTGAAAGGGTCTCAAACATATTTCTTATGCTGCCCGACTGAAGGAATTCCAGCTGTATTCAGTCGCTTACCGTCTGCTCAGAGGTGACCTGTGCCTGACATACAAGGCTATGTCCAACCCAGAATTAATGAACATGCTTCACCTCAAGACCTCTACATCCATCAGAACTACAAGGGCAGGAGACTTAAACCTCAACACAGATATTAATAGGATGTGCTGGAGGGACAGATTCATCACCCAGAGAGGCCCTATGCTGTGGAACAACATCCTGGTACATGTGAGGCTGAGCACCTCACTGGCTTTGTTCAAGTGAGATCTTGACCAATGGATGGGAGATTGCAGATATACCCCAGGGATAACCTCAGTATCACTGCTTGACAGAGGCACAGCAAAATAATGGGCATATTATCCATCAACTTGAAGGGGTGGCAGAAGCCACAAAACTCTGGGCTAGGCTTATTAATGCCCTAGGGCAGATAGCCTAGTATGAACCTATGAACCTATGAACATAGGCCTGGGGCAATTCCTGCTATTAGGACAGTGGTCTGCAGCAAGCTATATAGTAGTAGTCAGTTTTAGCCATTGGTTTTTGACCATGGCTATTCCATGTTGCTTCTTGTTGTGGTACAAACATGGGTGTGTGGTTATCCATGCTATTTATTGCTAGTCACCCTCATTTTGTATCTTGTTCCATGTTTTTGCACATGTACATCACTGTATGACGTGTGACCTGGTAGTATCAGGGTGCTGATGTGGGCTTTGACCCTGTTTTCTATTACAGCACTGATATCTACATTCTCTATACTGTGTGTGTTTACACTGCATGCATCTTGATGTTTATACTTCTGGCATTGGGTAGCATTACATCTAGGTTCCTATCCCTTGTGGTACCCATGAGGTGGGTTTGTGTTTTTGTGGTTTATGATTCTTGAGGGTGGATGTTAGTTGGGGTCCTCAGGTGTGCATACGGTACATGATATTACATTACTTAACACATGGCATTCATGCCTCAGGTGGTGCTGCAGGGCCATCTCTGTCGGATACACATACTACACTCCCTGTACATGTTTGGAAGCAGGTTGTGTCATGTTAGGCATCCCTGTTACTGTATGAGTGAGTCAGAGCGGGTATCAGTCCCAGTGTTCCTACTGACCAAGTGTATGTGCTATGCGTTGCCTCTTTGCCAAGGCCAGGGCATACTGGGCACGCCTCCTTCTGCCTACTGGGACAAGGTCAGGTTGTTCCTCCTCTGAGTCACCCCCTGCCTGTGGTGGCCTTGGCAATGGTGGGGGGATGTTTGGCCCAGCCCTGTGCTGGTCCTGCTGCAGCTGTTTCAGAGGATCATATTATGTAGCATAGCACATATCATGATCATTTGGGTACATGTAGTTGGTGTGTACTGCAAGGCTCCACCAGATGTGTCCAGACACCGGAACCGTGACTTGAGCAGCCCAAACACACGCTCTATGATATTAAGTGTTTGTGCGTGTGCCTTATTATGGCGTTCCTGTTCAGGTGTGTGTGCATTTCTGATGGGTGTCATCAGCCACGGCTCAAGTGCATAACCTGCATCCCCCACTAGGTGTCCATGTGGGAATTCCCCATTGGCAAATGATTGGTACAGCTGCGTCAGATGCCAGATATGGGAATCGTGGTAGCTCCCAGGGCAGCCAGCACACACATTCATTATTATGCCCTGGGCATCACACACGACCTGGCAGTTGATGGAGGGGTATCCCTTGCGGTTAATGTAGGCTCTACCCCACTCACCGGCTGGTGCTTTGATGCATATGTGCGTGCAGTCTATTGCACCCAGCACCTCAGGGTATCCCACTATTTGCTGGAAAAGACGCATATTGCTGGCCACAACCTCACGGTCATTAGGGACATATATATGATCACTGACATGTGCTGACATGGCATCCAGGAACTGGTGCAGTACTCTGGAGGCTGATGCCTGTGATATCCCCATCATATCACCAGTTGGTCTCTGGAAGGTACCTGTTGCTAGTATTCTTAGGCCAACACATACCTTGGTTTCTACTGGGATGGGTTCCCCTCTGTTGGTTCTGTGTGTGAGATGTGGCCTGCAAAGCTCAACAATCTGCTGCAGAAGGTCTCTGTCCACTCTGTAGCGCTCTACTATCTCCAGCTCATGTAACCCATGGTAGGTGACCCTGGGCCTGTATACTCTTCTCCTTCTCCTCACTCTGGGTTGTCTGTCAGCATCTGCATTTTCACCACCCTTAGCAATTCGCCTATGCCTGATTATAATAGCTATGGCAGCCCCTAGCATTTCTGCCCTGAGTTCAGCTTTTTTCAGTTTTCAATTCTGATAGCTTAGTTTCTGGCAGTATCTCTTGTGAGAAACAGCCTGCACTGCTCTTTGCTCTGTTTTAAGTGCTGGGTTGGGCTTCTAGTCTGCCTGTGTAATTGCCTGCTTCTAATTGTTTCCACCAATTAACTCCAGTAGTATCTTCTGGCAGTTTCCCTGTATTTTAGTTGTTTCCTGTTTCCTCTCTGTTTCCTGAGGGGGAGCAATGTGCACACCAGCTTAAACACGCTCACAGTCACTTAAACGCGCGCACACATCCCTACACAGTGTTACACGCGCGCACACATCCTTACACGGTGTGAACTAAGCTGATTCATGTTAAAACGCGCGCACACTGCCTTAAACATGTGCACACCCGCGCAAACCATTGCAATCAGTCTGCAACACACTCCCACATGTTGAACCTGCCTTACATCGCTGCACAAGATGCACGTATTTCAAGAAACTTTGAGTGTAGGGATAGCGTATACCCTCAATTTCTTGACTTTCCTAGTGTTCTGTTTGGACACACCTCCCTCCCTGATGTCTGTCTGTCATCTGTTACCTTACATTGCCATCCAATCTGGTACATTTATTACTATCCTTCCCCCCATGATGTCACCTACCTCTTACTCTGTTCCTCCCCCTTCTCTAACTCTTACACTACTCAGAAAGTGCTCATTACCTATGTGGCAGTGTGATTCAGTATTGTAACCCTCATTTACATAGGATTGCCTAGTAATAACTAGTTACATGTCTTACACGGAGCTTCCCCCCCTTGACAACCACTAAACGGAGGCCATATTGTTTTTGGTCTGCAAGTCCCTCCATTGACATTCAATGTAATACATAAATCCCACAGTTGTGGGCTTATAAGCTTCGGTTTTTACTTTTAGGTAGCGCACCCGTTTGCTTGGTGTGCTGCAGTTAAACCCAAAAATCCCGTGAAAAAAAAAATATATATATAACTTATTTTTGCAACAGTTTTTCATGCCAATGGCCACATATTAGGCCATTGGCATGCTTAATGAAACATATGCACCCTTTATTTGGAGCTGACATAGCTCCGTTTTTAATTTTGCAGAAATGTACTCAGTTGTCAGCTGAGTACATTTCTGCAACGTCCGTTACACGGACTGGTTTCTGCTTCGTGGATCGCTCAGATACCTCATTTGCATATCTTTGAGCTGCAAATGAGGTATTGAGCATTTCCATGCTAAGTCCGTGTAAGAGACGTGTTAGCTGTCTCTTACACGGAGATTTGGGCTGTTCCTGAATCAGGAGGCTTACACGGAGGCTTACACTACTCTTGAACTCTGTGTAAGCCTTCCTGAATCTGGCCCTCTATGTTTATCACCAGAAAACAAATCAAACATTTTACTTTCTGTTAAACTAACATCTAATTCACATTATTGGAAAATATTTAGCTGGAAGTTTCTACAAAGAGCTTTTTTAATGCTTGATAGAATTGCAAAAATTAGTTCCTCCAGAAATGGGTTATGTTGGAGATGTCAGAGAATATCTAGAGCTAATTGGCTCATATTTTTATGAATGTATTGCTATTAAAACTTATCGGAGTGATATTAATTAATATCTTCTTGCAGGCTATATTTATAGAATCCTTTGCTCTAGCTAAAGCACTCATTTTATTAAAAGTAAATGAAGGGCCTTATTTCAAAAAAACAAACTTCTAGTTACTAAGGACAGTACTAGCAATTGCCAGGAAGTGTATGAGCAGGAAATGGAACTCGAATGTAGTGCCTACTATGGAGGATTTCTTATTTCTAATCCCTGGAGAAAAGTTTTATCATTGATTGACACTTTGCAAATGTACTCAGTATCGCTCTGATAATTGTATAACTTTTAGTTATGTACTTACCATAACTTTAGATGCTTGGGATCCATCTCGCCTACATTCACTACTGATGGGCTCGGAGCCGATCCCTCGGCTCCAACTCGGCATGCTATGCTATAGAGCGAGGCCTCTTATTGGCTGAGCTATTTCTTATCCCAGGATGCACCACCACTAATCCCCCAGATCTTGTTTGTCCGCATTCATGCACACATGCACAACTTGTTTATATAACATTGCTAGATGTTTCAAGATGAAACAACAGGATTCGGACCTTCTGATATCCTCTGATCTCCAAGGAAGGGGGAAGGAGGGTGGGTTATTAGGAATGTAGGCGAGATGGATCCCAAACATCTAAAGTTATGGTAAGTACATAACTAAAAGATATTATGTGATCCTATCTCGCCTACATTCACTACTGATGGGACAGTGTCCCTAGCACCTAAATCCTGGGTGGCTCATTGGAAAACACTCCTGGGCACTGTGGAACCAAATGAAGCTTGTCCTCTAGATGCCACATCCAATTTGTAGTGGGAAATGAAAGTGTGCAGGGAAGACCATGTAGCCGCAGCACAAATGTCACTAATGGCAAGCTTGGAATGAAATGCTATCGAAGTAGCCATAGCCCTTGTAGAATGAGCTTTGACAGAGGTGGTAAGCTCTTTGTTAGAATAAGAATAAGCTTGGGTAATACAGTCCCTGATCCATTTGGCAATAGTGACCTTTGTGACGGCTTAGCCCAATTTATTGTCTGAAAAGGATACAAACAACTGATCTGTTTTCCTTGTTTGTTTTGTCCTATCTAAATAGAAATGCAACTGCCTGTGAACATCCAATGTGTGGAATATGAATTCCGCTTTGTTAGAATACTTCGGAAAGAAGACTGGAAGTTCTAATGATTGTTGTAGGCAAAAACTGGAACAGACTTTAGGGACAAAGGAAGGGTTTGGCCTGAGAGATACTCTGTCTTTGTGAAAAATCAAGTACGGAGGTTTTACAGACAAAGCCTGAAGCTCTGAAACTCTTCTGGCAGAAGTAATAGCCACCAGAAAGGCAGTCTTCCACGATAGAAATTTAAATTACATGTCGCTGCCGGTTCGAAGGGGGAGGAAGTTAAGGCGCGTAACACCACATCGAGATCCCATGGAGGAGCAGGATGGGAAATCAGAGGTCTTAAAAGTGCAGCTCCTTTCAAGAAGGTCTTACATAATCTGTTGCTCATTAAAGGTGGGTTTATAGATTCGTGAAAATTGGAAATAGCTGCCAATTGAACCTTAATGGTAGAGACTGAAGAGCCTTGATTAAAAAGAGAAGTTAGAAATTTTAGTACTTCAGATACGGGAATAGTGATGGGATCCAGGCCCCAGAGTTGAGCCCAAATAGCAAATCTTTTCCATTTGTTAGAATACAATTTCTTTGTAGCAGACTTGTGGGCCGAGGATAAGATGTGTACAACTTCTGGATCCAATGTATGACTCCTTATTATAGTTGGAAGAGGAGGAGCCAAGCTGTCAATTTTAAGGTGTGTAGGGACTGGTGGAATAGTTCCAATTGATGAACCAAGAGGTCTGGGATCTGGTCCAGGAACCATGGACCTTCCAGAGCATACTTCTGAAGATACGGGAACCATACTTGATGAGGCCAGTAAGGAGCAACTAAGATCATTCTGCTCCCCAAGACCGATGCCTTTTGGATCACCCTGGGAAGGAGAGGAACTGGGGGGAAGGCATAAAGCAGGCCAGTGGGCCAAGGAAGGGCTAGAGCGTCCATGGGGCTCTTCCCCGGGGCCGGGATGAGGGAGAAGAACTTTTTGCACTTCGCATTCAGTGGAGTCGCGAAGAGGTCGCAACATGGAACTCCCCATTTGCTGAATATCTGATTTGCCACTGTAATGTTCAGAGACCATTCGTGAGGAGAGAGGATGGTTCTGCTCAGTCTGTCGGCTATCACATTGGATTTGCCCGGGATATGTGTAGCCAGTAGAAAGCGTTTGGTCGACACTGCCCATTCCCAAACTCTCATGGCCTCTCTGCAAAGAGGATAGGATCTGGTCCCTCTCTGTTTGTTCAGGTACCAGACAACAGACATGTTGTCTGAGTGAACGGCAATTACGCCCTGAGGGAGGTAATTGTGAAGGGCTTGAAGGGACAGAAGCACTGCCCTCATTTCTAGGATGTTGATATGAAGAAGGGTCTCCTCTGGGTGCCATTTGCCTTGGACTGACCTGCCCAGGGAATGCCCCCCCACCCCATCTGGGAGGCGTCCATGGTCAAAGTGGCCGAAGGAGGAGGTGGAACAAAGGGTCGTCCCTGATCCAAATTGGAGGGCACTAGCCACCAGCGAAGGTCTCGTTTGCATGTTTCCGTGATCCATATGGGATGACTGAGAGGGAGTTCCTGAAAGGACCACTGAGCTGAAAGAAGCCACTGGAGAATTCTCATGTGCAACCTCGCCAAGGGGACTAGAAGAACCGTGGCAGACATGGATCCCAACAGCTGCAGGACCATTCTGGCTGGGGCTTTGGATCTGGGAAGTAAGGCTCGAACTTGAGTCTGTATGGTTTGTATTCTGTCTGTAGGTAGATAGACCCGCATTTGGTTTGAGTCTATCTCTACCCCTATGAATCTTATTCGTTGAGATGGCAGCAACACAGATTTTGGCCAATTGAAGGTGATTCCAAGGGAATTGCCCAGTGATATAGTGGTTTGAAGGCTCCTCAGTAGTAGATGCTTGGAGGTGGCAGTTAGGAGCCAGTCATCTAGGTACGGAAACACCTGGAATCCTAGACTTCTCAGGTGAGCGGTCACGACTGCCAAACACTTGGTGAACACCCTGGGGGCTGTGGTGAGACCAAAGGGCAGCGAGCGGAATTGAAAATGACTGCCTCCTAGGCTGAAGTGCAGATGTCTCCTGGATGTTTGATGTACCATGATATGGTAATAAGCGTCCTTGAGATCTATGGAGCACATCCAAACACCTTTCTCCAGCAATGGAAGAATGGTTTGTAGGGTGACCATTCGGAACTTGGACTTTCTGACTGAACGGTTTAGAGTGCTGAGGTCCAAAATGGGCCTCAAGTCCCCGGTCTTTTTGGCACCAAAAAGAATCTTGAGTAAGTTCCTAATCCGATCTGGTCTTTGGGGACCGGTTGGATGACTCCTTTTTGCAGCAGCTTTGAAACTTCTGAGGCTGCAGTATCCCGTTGATTGGGTGGCGGGTCCGGGATCCTTCTGGACTGGGATGGGGTGTGAGAGAAAGGGATGGTGTAACCTCCGGCGATAATTCGAAGCACCCATCGATCCTGAGTGATACCTTGCCAGGCCTTTAGGTGCTTCGAGAAATGACCCCCGACTGGCTCCGGAGCTGCACAGTCGGGCAATCCCTCAGGAACTGTGAAAGGCTGAAGAGCCACGAAAGGACTCGCGGTCTCCAGTGTTGCGAGGGCCTCTGCCGCCTCTGGGACGGCATCTTCCAGAAGAATTTCCCCCTCCCCTGCCTCTGGAAGGGGGATCCTCCTGCTGAGAGGGGTAAGGCTTCTGAGATCTACGGAACCACATTTTCCCTCCTCTTTTAGCCTTGGGATAAGGCTGAAAGGGAGTGGAAAATCATGCCCCTACGGCAGTCAGAGTCTTACCCTCCTGTTCGCAGCGGGTCAGTGTGTCCTTTACCTTGGGTCCAAACAGGGAGGACCCATCAAAGGGGGCGTCGGCAAAGGAAGACTTAAAGGCCTCCGCAAAATGACAGAGGCGTAGCCAGGCTTGTCTCCGTAGAGCAATGCCTGTACCCGCTGCTCTACTCGCCCCTTCGGCCGCATATAAAATGAGCCTCATGGACGAGTTTGAAATGGACGACAACGTAGCCAGCTGAGAGCCAACCGTCTGGGCCAGCTCCTCAGGCAGGTTACCCAAGAGGGTATCGGAAAGTTCTTTACTCAGATCCCTCTGAAATCTAGTAAAGTGCGTGAGGTAGTTCAAGGACCTTAATGTAAAGGCCGCTGAACTAAGGGTGCGCTTTCCGTACCGATCCATGCTCCTAGACTCCTTATTAGGAGGATGGACGGACGTCGAAGCCTCTGCTACATCTTGCTGGGTAGCAGATGCCACCACCAAAGCATCTACAGCCACACCTTTAGTTAGAAACTCTTTTTCAGGGGGTGCCGAGAGAAATTTATTAGGACGAGCAGGCACCGGTTCCACAGAGTCTGGGTGTTCCCATGCCCTTCGACAGATCAAATCCAAGAGCTCGTCGAAGGGCGGAGACACCCAGGAGGTGGAGGGCTGAGCCGCGAAGGCCTTGAGGAACACCGTATCATCAGCAGAAGGGGGTTTGGACTGCCAGCAGCCTCGTTGTTTAAGGGCTTCCAGGATGTCTGCAAAGGAGACATCATCCGAGGACGACTTAGGGGACCCCTCTGCATCATCGAGATCAGTGTCTGATGTAAGAGACTCATCAGGGGAGTCAACGTGCTTCCTCTTGCACAATCTTTTCCTGGGGGGTTCTTCCGAAGAGGCTTCAAAAGGACCTCCAGGAGGGGGGGGAAACCCCAGTGGGGGTAATCTCAGGCCCCGGGGCTCCGCTGTCTAAAGACAGGGGGACTGCCAAAGACCCAGTCTCGGTATGTAGGGAAGGAGCTGGGGAGACCGTGGAGGTAGCCAAAGAAGATTTGGCTAACGCACTCCTCATAGCCCTGAAGGCGGGACCACCAGAATCCTGGGAGGGTCCCACCTCCGTGGCCACAACAGTAGACGGCACTCCCACAGCCGACGCACCAAGAGGGAGACTTGGGACCGAAAACATCAATCCTGAAGCATCCCCCCCGGGGCCGACGGAAGAAGACCGTGTACTGAACTCCGACCCAAGTGCCGGAGTTGGAGTAAGGGTCGGGCTCGACCCTAGAACCTCCACCGGTTCCACCAGCACCGGCTCCAATGGTGCTGAGGCTGTTGGAGGAGGAATCATAGTAGAGAGGTGGACCATCGGCTCCAAAGCCGAATGGGCCGGAGCTGAAATTAGTTTTTGGAACACCGGAGATGGAAAAGTCTTAGGAGCACCCTGTCGATGTCCGAATCAGACATCTTGGATGACCTGGAGTATACCAATCGAGTCCGAACCGATTTCTCCATAGGCTCCAAAGGACTAGGGGACCGGCTCCGAATGGATTCTACCACTATCGGCTCCGAGAGAGACCTCGAGGCAACTTCCCTCGGTGCCGATAAGGACTTCGGCTCCGAAGGAGAAGAGTCTGAGCCGGTAACCCTCATCGGCTCCAATATCAGTGGAGCCAATGAAGGTGACCTGCCTCTCAATGCCCCAGTCCTCGGCTCCGAAACCAGAGGGGTCGAGGCCGGAGGCATCGAGGCAGACCATTCCACCCTCGGCTCCGAAGTCCGTGGAGCCGATGGAGAAGTCTGCCTAGGTTTTTTGGCAGTCGGTTCCGACAGACTGGTCGGAGCCGATGCTTTCTTCTTTTTTGAAGGAGAGGGAGACGAAGATAAAGCCTCCTCGAAGGAAGGCTTGATTAATCCTTTAAGGATTAATTTGTTTTTCCTCTCCTGGAGGACCCTTGATGAGAAGGCGTGACACACGCTACATGATTCTTGTAGGTGCTTGGTGCCTAAACAGTAAACGCACGAGGAGTGGTCGTCCATTATGGACATCTTAAATCCACACCTCGTGCATTTTTTAAACCCGGAGGGTTTGTGTTCTTTCGACATGGCCAATTAGCAAAAACACAGTTGAAAAGCAAAGGAAAGTTTTGTTGATGTTTTTTTTTTTTTTTTTTTTTAAATGCAAGTACAGACAAAAAAAAATTACACAGAAAAGAGAGAGAGAGAGAGTCAAGACCCTCTAACTTAAACGGGTACTTGACCCACAAACAAAAAACTAAGATAGTAAAGGCAACAGGGGAAGGCCCCTCTAACTAAAACGGGAAACCTTCCCTTTACGAAAAACACGAATTCTCAACAGAAATATCAATACACACTCAAATCACAAGTAATAGCTGTTAAAACAGCTTTTGGGTTCAAAATCAGCAAATTTCTGACAGGAAAAGCCTAAATAAATTAGTACTTAGCCCAGCCAAGTTGAGACCACGTCTAAGCTTGTAAGCGGCAAACGAGATCTGGGGGATTAGTGGTGGTGCATCCTGGGATAAGAAATAGCTCAGCCAATAAGAGGCCTCGCTCTATAGCATAGCGTGCCGAGTTGGAGCCGAGGGATCGGCTCCGAGCCCATCAGTAGTGAATGTAGGTGAGATAGGATCACATAACATCTGAATTTATTATCTATGTTTCATAAATATTTGGTTTCTTTTACTTATGTCAGGGTAAATGTAAATATTGTATATAGTTATTTAATATGATATTTGAAATTCAATGTAAGTGATTTAATAAGATTATGTTTTGGAAAATAAAATTATCTGAGCAAAAAAAAAAAAAAATCAAAGATGGACTCCCTCTTGTAACCTTACATTCTAGCTCAAACACATGCAAAATACAAATTACTATAAACAAAGGGGGGATTCAATAAAGCCTACACAGATAGATTTTCTGTGTAGGTATAGTGGGATGGATCTAATACAGAAACCAGCAGCTATGCAATCCAGTAAACAGAGCAGAGGGGCATGCATGAGCATGTGGACATGGAAGTGTCTGTGGTATACTAATCACCTCATAAGCAGGTGAAATCCATGCAAATGAGGGTGTTTTGTGATCCAGGAAGCAGCTAGGTATCTGTGCAGAACCCGTGTTGGTGTCAGAAGTGTACACAGAAAATAACTATATACAGAAATGTAAAAATTGAACAGGGGCTGCAAAAACCCAATTAGAAGGCCATAAATGTGATGGTAGGCACAGATATGTGCAAAACTGTGAGTCCAAAAACGAATGCAAAATTATATAAAACGTTTTTTAATACCCATATGTTTGCATGGCACGCACCAATGCCCAAACATGTTGTTATGTAAAAAATATTAAAATGTTTAAAAAAATGAAATTAAGACATATGTGAGAATAATGCATTATACTGCCCTTCATGCAGTATGTACAATGGTAGATATTAATAGTTGCTAAGGAGGCAGGACCTGGAATAGTGAAGTATCCAAGTTTTGTGCAAGGATCTGTATGCAAATGAGCTGGTCTTACTAAATAGCAAAAATGGGCCACTGTGTCCACAGATAAAACCCATCTAGCTCCAGAACCGTGATGGTGTCAGTAGAATGTGTGGGTGACATCAAAAGTGGATGAGTCACAATATGTTTAAGTGAACTGGTGCTCAGCGGTGCCTGTTTGCATGGTGCACCACTCAGCTAAGAAGGGGGTGTGTCTAGTGCTGCTAAGCTTTGTTTAGGTGCAGGGCACATGATTTAGCTGGTTTAAGCTATGCTGAGCATCCTGTGCATAGGGGGTGTGTCCAGACTGCTGAGCAGTGTCTATACTTGCGGTGTGGGATTGGGCGCAACAGTGCTTAGCAGGGAAGGCATTTAAAAAAAATGGAAATAGCTTGGGAAAGCCAATCATGTATAAATAACTGATAAGCCCCATTCCACTAACACTGGGCCATTCAAACCCTTCAGTGATATATCTGGAAGGTGGAATGCATCATAATCAGCCAATCACATAGGCTGCATCTGCAGCACATCACTATAAAGTATGCATACACCCTACAATCTAATTTTTCACCCATACTCTGAACTATTGGAGTACAGACTGGGAATTTTAACTGACAGAATGCTAGGGGCTACTGCTGCTCTTCTACATCTGTATGTGCTACAGGCTGAGGGCAGTGCTGATGCTGCTGCTGACAATAGGCCTAGACTTAGAAGGAGAAGAGTGCTCAGGCCCAGGGTAACCTTCCAGGAGCTACATGAGCTGGAGATTGTAGAGCACTACAGGGTGGATAGGAACATATTACAAGAACTCAATGAGCTTTGCTACCCTCAACTCAGACCCAGAGCCAACAGAGGGGCACTCATCCTAGTGGAAACAAAGGTATGTGTAGCCCTTAGAATACTAGCTACAGGTACTTTTCAAAGACCAACTGAGGACATGATGGGTATCTCACAGGCATATGTATCCAGAGTACTCCACCAGTTCCTGGCTGCCATGTAAGCACATGCCAGTGAGCACATTTATTTACCCTGCGCACTTGAGGAGAGGGCCAGCTGTATGCATCTCTTCCACCATGTAGCACACTACCTTGAAGTAGTGGGTGGCATAGACTGCAGTCATGTGCACATCAAAGTACCTCCCTCTGAGGAGGGTAGAGTCTACGTCAACCACAAGCGGCATCACTCCATCAACTGCCAGGTCATGTGCAATGCCCAGGGCATTATTATGAGTGTGTGAGCTGACAGCCTTGGCAGTTATCATGAATCCCATATCTGGCAAGCATCACAGCTGTACCAGATGTTTGCCAGGGGGAACATCCTATGTGATCATCTACTGGGGGATGCTGGCTATGCACTGGAACCTTGAATGATAACAGCCATCAGAAATGCACATATATCTACTGAGGAATGCCATAATGAGTCACACGCACAAACTAGGAACATCACAGAGTGTGTGTTTGGGCTGCTAAAGTCACAGTTCCACTGCCTCGATATATCTGGTAGAGCCCTGCAGTTCTCTCCAGCCACATGTGCACAGATGTTCACAGTATGTGTCATGCTACACAATATGATCCTGCAGAAACAGCTGCTGCAGGATCATCACAAGGAAGGGACACACAGCCCCCCACCACTGCCAAGGTCCCCACAGCCACAGCACAGGTGGACTTGGAGGAGTAAAACCCTGAGCCTGTCCCTGTAGGCAGACATAGGTGTGCCCAGTATGCCCTGGCCTTGGCAAAGAGGCAATGCATAGCCCATGCACTGACAACCTAGGGTCCTAGGGACTGACACCTCATTCTGACTCACATACATAGTAAAAATTATGTCAGCCACACCACACAACCTGTACCTTACCATGTATTGCCTGCGAAATGTGTGCATCAGACAGAGTCAGCCTTGAAGCACTATCTCAACTGCTGCAGTCACAAGGTAAGTCAATTTTCTGTACAGCAAATGTATGGGGTACAAGACTATGGGTAGCATTTGAATGGACCTACTGCATGTATGTAAAGGAATAGAGTGGCCTACTGGGTTACCTGTAGAGAACTAACAGCTATGTGGGACAACAGGTGCTCTCTGTCCAATACTGTCTGCCCCATAATATGCAGTATGGCACAAGGCAGCAAAACCCACTGCACTATGCGAGAGAAATGGCAAACAGTGGGGCCATAGGACTGATGCATGACTATCAATGATAAAGTCCCTTACTCCCAACACAGACATGTTCCCATATAACTGCAGTAACAGTGTTAGCAAGGTCATAGCAGCAGAACACACAGTCCCAAGGTTATCCCAAACAACTTGGCAACATGTTCTATCTACCTCAATATGCAGGTGTCAAAGTTATGTCTGTCTGCTGTTGATAGTGTCAGGAATTAAACTTCACTTTCTCATGGCTGGTGTGGATTAGTAGATGGTGTTCATGGTTCAAAGCTGGCTGCAC
Source organism: Protopterus annectens (assembly GCF_019279795.1). Taxonomy (NCBI): domain Eukaryota; kingdom Metazoa; phylum Chordata; order Ceratodontiformes; family Protopteridae; genus Protopterus; species Protopterus annectens. The sequence goes on from NC_056746.1 coordinate 813,979,591, forward strand.
TTACAATTTTATATGTGAGGTACTCCTGTAGCAGGAGTCCCACAGATTTATACAATATGTCATTATTTCTCACTGCAAGAAAGCTGAACAATGCCAAAGAGAATGGAGGGACAGGGGGCCACAGTTATGGACATTAAATATTCACTGAGTAACCTAGAAGGCGGCTAGTACAACAGCAGGTTGTAACAAGTCAGAGTAACAGCAGGATGTATAGGCCATCAAATAACTTTTTCAGTACCCATAACAAGTCAGTGGGCACCATGAAGTTGTATATTACCAAAACAACACAACTGTCTGAGGAGCAGAGCAGACATATAGGATGGAATGCTAGACATCCTGCGAAACATGTACAGTCAGAGGTGAGAAGTCTGTAACCTTGTGTGAGGTGTTACAGCATGTACCCCAGTCACAGCATACCTACAACTACTTAGAGCAAGAAATATGGACAAAGCCATGAACAGGAGTGGGAGAAAGGCCAACATATAAGGAGAAGGATCAACTAGTGGCCACACAAATGTAGACAGTGCAGGGAATAACAGGTCATCCAGCAGCACGAGTCCCCTGCTGTGGAAGGAGTCAATAAATCAACTGTCTGTCATCGGTTCCCAACATCAATCTATAATGATTTGCCACTGATGTACCAGAAAATCACAATGCTATGCAAAACATAACAAACATATAATACAAAACCCTGTACAGTTGATTACAATCTGTACACATTTTAGGTATGACTCAGATATTATGTGCAACACACAGCTGGGAAATCCTTTGGCCATAATATAAGGGAGGTGTCAGACTGCTGAACCTGGTGCAGCAGCCAATTGGTTGTAGCACGCAAAATCCTAGACTGGGGTACAGGTAGGTCTGGTCTGGAGTCACCTTGTAAGTACTGATGATCACACTAGGCATGCTCCTACACTTAGCTAATTTTGGCACATGTCTGATGGCTCATATGCCTAAAGAACTGAGATGTGAATATATCACTGTGCATACAGACAGGTATGTATATGTATCTGTCTCTCCCTATCTCCCTCAGACATGCTTACCTTTATCTATCAGTATGTGGCATATATATATATATATATATATATATATATATATATATATATATATATATATATATATATATATATATATATATATATATATATATATATATATATATATATATATATATATATATATATAATGTATATTAAATATATATATGTATGTATATATATATATATATATATATATATATATATATATATATATATAGAGAGAGAGAGAGAGAGAGACACATAAAGGTGTAGAGTGATGTAGTGCTGCAGCCACTTGCACACCAAATGTAACCGGTGGCACATGTAACTAGTACTGTGAGCTATAGTATGTATTAGTAGGTAGGCAGGGGTTCTAATCTCACATCCCCCATCGTTTGTGTGCATGTGTGTGTGTGTGTGTGTGTGTGTGTGTGTGTGTGTGTGTGTGTGTGTGTGTGTGTGTGTGTGTGTGTGTGTGTGTGTATGTGTGAATATGTACATATTTCCCATACAGCAGTACAGCCATCTCTATCAAGCCTGTATCTATGCAATGGTCAATCATTTTATGGCCCTCTCATTACCATCCTCCACAACAGTGGCCTCCCTGTCAACAACTGCCAATGTCATCCACCTTAACAGTATTGGCAGACAGTTTCAGAACACATAAACTGTGTGGCACATGTGATAAGTACGTACTACTATACTGTATACTACTAGATAGGTAGGGTTTCTAAACTCATAAAGGGCAACTGTGTGGGTGTGGGTGTTAGTGTAAATATGCCCCCTTGCAGCAGTGTGTCTCTGTACAATGATTATACATTTTCAGGCCCTGTCAACCCCCCCCCATTGTCCTCCTTTACAGGGCCTGCTGATGGCATTCACCTTAACAGCACTGGCAGGCACTCTCAGAACACATAAGGTTCATGGCACATGCGATAAGTATGTAGTCCTATAGTATCTACTACTAGATATGTAGGGGCTTTAATCTCATAAAGGGCAACAATGTGTGTGTGTTACTGTAAATATACCCCCTTGCAGCAGTGTCTCTGTCTTGCCTATCTGTATGCAATGGTTATACATTTTAAGGCCCTGTGAGTAGCTGCTAGCCCTAAATTGCCCACATCTAACTATGTATAAATCTATCTGCTACCACCTACATATGTAGGTATGGAGCACCCAAATGACACATAGCAAAGGTAGGATGTATGAGTGTGCGCGTACACAGTCAAGCCATGTACTAGCCCTACACATGGATATGTTGGACAGGTGTGGACCGTACATGGCGGAATGGACAGTTTACAGTCTCTGACCATGAACACGGGAACTGGCTCTGCCAGGAGTGGCACTGGCACCACCATGCCCTGGCTCAGATGCAGTACTAGTCATTGATGGTGACTGGTGTCTGCTTGGCCTGTGTCCCTCACAGAACCACCCAGGACCATGTGCCCATGGTCTGCCATGCTGTGGTGTGGACAGCATCTTCCCATCTGTAGTGCTGGAGGTACAGCCACTATGAGAGCGTGAGTGTGCATGGCCAAGTGGACTTTCAGCGGATGTTGTTGATGACCTACATCCATGTGTCCGACATCCTACTCCCACATGTTCTAGTACAGACAATGTGCGGTTAAGGACTGACAATGTCTCACATGTCTGTCTGTCCACTACATCAGTGAAATGATGTATGGTGTCACCAATGTGTTGGAGGGAGTCATATATGTCAGACAGTGATGCATCCATGATCCTAAGCATACATCTGTTGTTGCATTTGGAATAAGCCTGTGCCTCCATGATGGACCAAAACATGCATCAGGTGACTCGTGATGTGAGACATGTGACAGGTGGTGGATGGGCAGCAGTTCTCCTTCAAGCACTCCTGTCAATCTGCCTGTGTGGGACTTTGCCAGCTGTCTGGCTATGGCCATTGTCTACACTTACTGATGCCATTGTCGCCACACTCTCCTGTTCGATGCCACCACACTCTGTCCGATATCTATGGCCACAGGGGATGGGGTACGTGTGGGTATACTGACTGTGTGTGGGGAGGAAGTGGGATGTCAACCCATGGGACACTGTCACCAGGTTGTGAGGGGGACAAACTCCAATCCCCATGGTCACTTGTGAGGAGGAAGACAAAATAAGTACATTACTACCTGCACTATTATGTACATTGACACACACACACACACACACACACACACACACACACACACACACACACACACACACACACACACACATACACACACACACACACACACACACATGTGAAGTGCCACAACTGCAGTACACATACCACATCTTGTTTCTGATCCCATGCACAACACACATGCAGACAACAAAATACACACAAAACAGGCCAAGTAAACCACATGCACTGCAGCTACATCTGGTCAATGTTGCCACCACTATACACCTGTGAGATTAGAGATATGTCAGTGTATGTAACAGACCTACACCTAAAACACAGTGGACCTGTCTTCAGCATACTATTGCCCCCCTGCATAGCAGACTGCATGGACCTTCACAAAAATAAGTGCAAATATGTTACAAATCCTACACATACAGTACTGTGTTACTGATACAATGCACTGCAGTTAACCCCTCTGAGACTGAACATACAAGTAGTGTACTCTAGCTAAACATATCAGTTGTGTACACAGCAAAATGGCAGCCCTTAACATTGCTTGGATATATATATATGAGCCATACACAATCATTATCACTCTCATTGGACTCTGGCCACACCTGACATACCTATGGAAAGGTGAGGGAGAGGTATTGTCAGCAATGACAAATGTGGCATTGATACAGGATAATATGTGAGTATAGCTACATGTACAGTAGGTACTGTGATACTGCCTACATTGCTGACATTCTGAGTATGTGTGCACAGGTGTGCATTACAAGCAACCCCTCAATGCAGATTGACCTGACATCTGTGTACTGGTATGCAGTGACTGCCATAATGACTGATACAGTATTACAGTGATGCACACAGGAGGCTTACCTGGATGCTGCTCTGCTGTGGAGGCTGTGACACCCACCTCCATGATATATGTGGTGATGGATGCTTGGGATCTGGTGAATGATCCCAGGATCGCCAGGAATTCCTCTGTGGCCAAGTGGTTCTACTGCTACAGGCCCCCCACAAGTGGCAGCATGGTTCCTGGCCACAACAGTGGCCCTTTTATCTGTGATGGACCTGCTTACAACTTTTGTCCTGTAGCCCTATGTGGTTCACTGCTGTGACAAGGTCAGCCCACATTGCAGAATGTTGCTCCCAATTGAGACGAGTCCTGGAGAGCAGAATGACATGATGCAGTTGTAGTCCATCGAGGATCACATCATTTTCCACAGCTGTAAAGCCAGGTGCCTCCAGCTATACCTCTGTTCTGAAAGAAAGGAATAAGGGAACACATCACTGGACCACATATGTTGTTCTCCACTGTGTACATACCCTGCACAGCTACATTGCATTATGCACTGCTACTTCCCATCTATCACCACAGTCCGTATGTGGCTATCAGTAGCATAGTAGCCCTGTGAGACATAATGGAGTGTGCTAAATGTCTACATTCCTACCAATTCCATCTACTGTGTTGTATTCTCTATGGTTAACATTCCACTAACATGTTAGACAGCCACTCTTTGACAAATAGGTGTGTGTTATTACAAGTATATGTGGATAGTCTAGCAACAGCCATGTGCCACAATGACAGACAGCAATGCAAATGTGCCGTAGGGTATCTTTCCTGTAGGTGTCCTACTTCTCCAGTACCCAGACATATACGGAATGTGTATGTGTGCCTGATATATGTGGTCCCATTGCCAGAAACATGTGGATGTCTGGCAAACAGTTGGACAATAATTGTTGGTTGTTCTAGGACTGTAGAGAATCTGCCTGTCACATGCCATAACCCTCAAAAAACTATTTATGCTGCATTAATATCTGTCATTGTATTCATACCTTTACATTGTATGATCATTATGTACAATCTGTCACTGAGGTTGGGCCTGTGTCCCCTCACTACTAATGGCTATGACCTGCAGCCCTGTTGTAAGGGGTTGCCAGGTATGGTAGCCATAGCTGTCAAGCAATGAGATATGAATGTCGACAACACAGTGACCAAACCAGAGTACATCAGGGATAGTTAGGTACACCAGTACAATGTCTGAGCTATTCCTGTGTGACATTGTCAGACTGAAAGTAGCTGAATGACAGTACATCATGTGATATGCCATCTGCATCCACCATTACTCACTGTCATTATGTCTAATGCACAATCCAGTGGCATTCATACAGGAGGCGACTGTTGTAGGAGGGAGTAAGAGTGCCACAGCTGTGATCTAAGTTACAGCAGGCAGAGTTGAAAGGCATGGCTGTAGCTTTCAGACAGCAGACTATTGGCAACATTTCATTCCCAGAGATGTACTAGAGGCCTACTATTGTAATCCCTATTCCTCATAACTGCATCCTCCCATCTGCATCCCACTAGATGTGGACTTTATTACAGACCTGGTAGAGTGCCGTAATCCTTTTGTGCAGAAATCCTGAATAAAACTGATTCAGAAAATGCAATCGGGCTTGGTAAAGCAAAGTACAAACCTGTTTACCATAGGCATCTGCTTGCCTTTTGTAGTTAATGCTCAATAATAGGTGATTGCCTGTGCACCAATCAGTGGCTCAAACTTGCTAATTGCATCCAGAACAGCTGGGTTGCAATTTCATTAGTCAATGACATGGCACAACAGTGCAATATTTAAGGCCTTCATGTAGGCCTTAGACCCTTTCCTAGGCTTTGAGTTAGATATAACTGAGATATGGAGACAACAGCATTGCAGAGGGTAGGTACAAATACTGTTCAGTATTGGGATTTATGTGGTATGTCCACAGTTTTGCATGTTATGTTTGGCCATTGTCAAATTACTTTCTGATTATGTGGTAGTTCAGTATTGAACATTGTGGGTTGAGGTCAGTAAGGGGAAAGACAGATGTGAGTGTCATACATCATACACATCAGAATATGCATGCTGCTGCAGTAGATGCTGATCTATCAGTTGTGTATGTTTGTAGAGGCAGACTCTGACACATGTCCCTGTTGCTTGACCTCTGCCCTCCACCCCTTCATAGGTACCTAGGTGTGTACTAGGCTAATGGCCATGGAGCCTTTACAAGCCTAGCCCATAGCAGTGTCTGGCATCGTGCTGCCTGACATTACTTCCCAGTGTCTCTATCAAGTAGATCCATTGGAGTGATCCCCAGGGTGAACCTTCTATTTCCCATCCACTCATCAAGATTTCTCTTGAAGAGGGCCAGTGAGGTGCTCTGCTTGACATGTATAGGAAGTCTATTCCAGAGCATGGACAGTCTCTGGGTTATGAACCTGTCCCTCCAGCATGTTCTGTTGACTGTGACAATGAGGTTGAGGTCTCTGGAGCGTGTGGTGCGGAGAGACTGGGATTTCTTTAGATGTAGCATTTCTAACAGAGCTAGGTCAAACATGGCTTTGTAAGTCAAGCAGAGATCGCCTTTTAATAGATGATATGAGACAGAGAATAGCTGGAGTTTTTTGAGTCTGTCCATGTACGACACGTGTTTAAGGCCTAGGATCCTCTTTGTGAGGTACGTTTGTGGACTTTCTAGCTGTTGCATGTGTCTAGTGAGGTACACGCCAAATGGAGCATTATACTCCATAATTGGCCTAATGAGGAAAGAGTAGAGAGAGATGATGACCTCTTTCTTCCTGGATGCAAAACCCTTGGTAATGAGATGTGCCACATAGAAGAACTTTTTAACCACAGTGGCAATGTGGTGGTGGTGGAAGGAGAAGTTGCTGCCAACCTGTGCCCCCAGATCTCTTATAATGCCTTCGGTGTTCAATGGGCTCCCATCAATGTGGTAATTAGTGGGAACTGAGTTTTTCCCAAAGTGGATGATGACACATTTTTTGGCATTAAGCTTAAGGCCATGGTTTCGACACCAGTCATTGGTGCCTTTCTGTAGGATGTCTACATCGCTTGGCGAGTTAATAATGGCTCCCAACTTGCAGTCGTCTGCAAACTTGGTCAGCCAGAGTTCCTCCATGCTGGCCTGGACTTCTGAGAAGTAGATGCCAAACAGGAGAGGACCCAGGACCGATCCCTGTGGGACTCTACTCATGACTGGTCGGCAGTCTGACTTGGAGTCCACTACTTTCACACTGTGGGTTCTGTGAGCCAATTTGCAACCCACCTAGTGACATAGGGGATGATGCCTAGTTTGGTGAGTTTATTGATAATTCCTGAGTGGGGAATGGTATCAAAGGCCTTGGCCAAATCGAGGTAGGGTGTATGAACTGCCTTGCCCTCATCCATAGCTCTGGTGACCGACTCAAAGAAGTCAACCAGGTTGAGCAGGCATGATCTACCTTTCACAAAACCAAATTGCATGGGATCTAGAGTTTGGAGATTCCCTATATTCTTGTTAATTAGGTCCATGATGATGCACTCCATAGCCTTACATAGACTCATCAGGCTAATGGGGCGATAATTCATAGGGTCTGTAGTCACTCCCCTTTATGGAGAAGGATGACTGTACCAGTGCACCATTTGGTAGGAACAAAGCATAAGGTGAGACTGTGATTGAACAGGGCACACAGATGTCGTGCCAGTTCACTTTGTAGTTCATGTAGAACACATTCAGTGATATTGTTGGGTCCCATGGAAGCTGTATTCTTGGTCTCGGACAATGCAGATTTAACCTGTGCTGCAGTAATGCTGGGTGCCTGACATTCCTTCGGTATTGTGACTGGTCCTTTGGGGGGGGGGAGAGGGGTAAAGTTGGCATGAATTTGTCAGCTAGTATGTTGCCAATATCTGTTGGCTCAGTATAAGAGGTACCATTATGTAGCAACTCAGAGCAAACCTGGGTTTTGCCAAAATGGAGATTTCTGATATAACTATAGAAGGCATTGTTGTTTTTAGTGCCTGCTGCAATTCTGCCTTCATAGCTGGCTTTAGAGGTTTTGATGAGGGATCTCAACTTTTTGTTGAGGCTAATAAGGGAGTTTTTCCAGTCTCGGGACTTTACATTTTTCTGCAACAGTTTCTTCCTTCTGTTGTAGAGTTTATTAATGGCAGGGGACCACCAGATTGGTTTCCTTTTTTGGAGGAGAGGGTCTTGGTTCTGTTGGATATGGCTAGTTATTTATGTATGTGTTCATACAGTGCATTGGTGTATGATTCATCAGTCATGCATATATTTGCCATTGACATGGGTGCTGTGAAGTTAGCCACCTCTTTTTTTAGGAGCCCAAAGTCAGCTTTGAAGAAGTTTTTCATTGTGTTTACCTTTGCGAGGGATGTAGGTGAGATGTGGATTTCCATGGTGATTAGTTTGTGGTCTGATCTAACTAGGGAAGAATTGACTATTGGTGTAGAACAATGGTTGCCTATGTTAGTAATAACCAGGTCAAGGATGTTGCTTCCTCTAGTGGGGGTTAGAATGAGCTGGTCCAGGACATTGGAATTGATAAATTCCAGGAAATGTTGGACCAGTGTATTGGTACATGAGTAGTTTTCCCAGTTGATGGAGGGGTAGTTGAAGTCACCTAGTATGAGAGTGTTGCGTTGGACCCTAATAGTTTCCAGGGTGTTTAGGAACATGGAGTGAGAGTCTTGGGACATGGTTGGGGACCTATAGCAGGCTACAACCTGAAGTGCCATCTTACCATGTTAGTTGTACCTGAAGTATCTCAGATGTGTTATGCTGGGCTACTAGTCTGGAGGTGTGCATATCCTTTATGAATATGGAGACACCACCACCTTTGGAGCTTTGGTCCATGTTCTGGGGCCAAAAGGTGTGGAATGAATTTTAGCCTGGTAGTGCAGGGGTGCTTTCTGCTGCTTTAAACCAGGTGTCCGGTACAGCACAAACGTCAATGTTCTCCATTTTGAGGAGTGCTTTGAGCAAGTGCATTTTGAGATTTAAACTTCTAGTGTTGAGCAGCATGACCCTCAGACTGCATTTATTTTTAGCTGTTACAGTGGAATTTGGCCTTTGGAACATTGCCTAAAAAAGGCACTATAGGGGTGGTAAGAGCCTTAGCCAGTATATGAAACCCAGGGATGACAAATGCAGGCTATCTCTGGAAAATCATCAAGGTCTGTCAATCATATCATCCCAAGAAGTTACTGGATTCCCTTAGAATGACACCAGAAACTTAGCCAATTGTTGAAGTCAATAATTTTCTGCTTGTACTGCGGTATCATTCTAGGGTCATACTTGCCTGGGCAACATAACCTGAGAGGTCCTCCATGTCTCTTTTCATGTAGTCCAGGGAGATGGTCATTCACACCCACATGGACAGTGACAGAATCATACTTGTACTTGCTGTTGAGTGACCTGAGTGCATGTGTCATTTGTCAGATTGTGGCACCTGATAGACAGCTGACTGTTACCTCCTTATTTAACCTAGTAAGTGGGACATCAGTATGCCTCACTATTGAGTCACATATGATTAGTGTATTGGGCAAGCTGTTTTGCCTTAGGGGCTTAGGTTGAGGGGCACACTGTGTAGATGAGCTATGTGTCTTGTGGTTTGTGCACATATGGGTGTAGTGTGGCTCCCTTGTTCTAGAGGGTTGTGAGGTATAATAGGTGTGTAGTGGGTAGATGAACATAGTGCTGCATATGTTGCAGGCTGCAGTTGCTGCTTTTTGCCCAGGACTCATACTGGGGAGTATGAACACATTGGAGGACTGCAAGCTGTATGTGTCAGTGAGGGAGCATTGTCAGCTCTGTCATTACAGCAAAGCCAGGATGAGGGTCCCCATAACAGTCCAGGTGAGGCATATGCTTAAGATACATATGTTATGTAATAGTGCCAATCGGACAGTGTTAGGTGACATATAGGTAGCCTAGACATATTTGTGCAGTGTATCCCTACCTACAGGCCTCTGATATGCTAAGATGGGTAGCAGTGCATGCAGTAGCAGCAACCTGCTTTGGTTAAAACTGCAGGACTTATTCATTATCTGCTGTATTCATAAGCATGTAATTGAAGTGCAACACATTGGATTCAAACCCAGGACTGTGGGTGGCAAAATGTACAGCATGTTAGGGATTTAATAGACTGAACTACTGCAACAATACTGCAGCAGGTGTATTTGCAAGATATATGTACATGAATACAGTCTGTTACACAGGAGTTGCATAAGCATGTGTGTTTGGATGGGTATGACATGTAAGACTGAACTGTCATGATTTTCTCACCTCCCTCTGCACTGGCTTGTCAGTACTTTAGTGCACAGAAAAGGTTTTGTGACAACTGTACCAAAAGTAGATTGCACGACTGTGGAGATTCTGCAACAATCTGTGCAGTTGACAGCTATCCCTGCTATCCCAGGTCTCACGTACATACATCATAATTTATTTGGCTGTGTACTTGTTTGGTGTCTGCATCACAGACCCAGGTACACTGCTATTTTTTCCCATTATATGTACAAGCAGTGTGTCACTTGCAGTCAGGATATGTTTATAGAAACACCTGTGCTACTTCAGAGCTGAGTGGCCTAGTGGGCTAAATCACTAAGCTATACTTGGCAGGGTCCCAGGTCTGAGACTTGGAAAGGGTAATTATTTTGCAGATGTGCCTAACAGTGTCAGAAACAGAGAGGGTGATTAAGGCAGTTTTAAACAGGTTTCCGAGACGTGCAGTGATGCAGCATGCCTCTTAGTTCTGCTTAAACCTGCACTCATTTTTAAAAAAGAAAAGAAAAAAAAGGGGTGATAGGAAAGTAGTGAAATAGGGGCAAGCAAGGGGGGGACATACTGGAAGGCAGGTAGGGATGTGCAGGATGGGTGTAGGAAAGGACCATAGCTCTACATTTCCTCTATGGCAACAGCTGTACAGGTTGTAAACAATTTGGAATCTGGAACCTCTGAGGGCAGCAGCATACCTAAGAGCAGGAATGCATATAATCAAAATGCAATGGTTAACATGAGACAATCCTGACACACACAATATAACCTGGGTGTTATTATTATTTATTCAGATCTTAGTGCAGAACAAATATCAATATTCTTCTTATTCCAGCTTTTTTCCCAACTAGGGGTCGCCACAGTGGATCACATGTCTGCTCATGGTTGGCAGTGGAATTTTACAGTGTCGAGTTGCCAGCCCAGCACCCAACCTTCCACAGAAGACACACACATGCACACACTCATGCCTAGGGCCAATTTAGAGTGTCCAGTCCACCTAAAGCATATCTTTGTGATGTGGGAGGAAACTGGAGCACCCGGAGGAAACCCACTCGACCACAGGGAGGACATGCAGACTCCACACAGAAGGCACCCCAGCCGAGGATCGAACTGGAGAACCTCTTGCTGTGAGGCAACAACGCTAACCACTGCACCACCATGGCCACGCCATACAGAACAAATATCAATAATGAATTTTAGCTTGTATTACAACTCCACATCTACAGTTTAGCAAAACACTTTTTATTAGCTAACCTTCAATCACTTACTGGTATTGTCTGTACATCACAGCAGATGTAATACTCTATTTCATGACCAACAGCCCAAAATACACACATATTGCACAACACAGCTTTATTAGGAGTGACTTCATGCAGTGATTATATATTTCCAGTCATTGTTCACAAGCAGTTCATATAATGCAGGTGTTGCACAATACAAATGTAATTCCACACATAATGCAGTAGAAACATTTATTTCCTTCACAGTATTAATACAGTAAAAAACATTATTCCCTTAACATTACTAATGTAGTAGACACATTTATTTTCATCACATCATTAATGCAGTTATTTCCGTCACATCATTAATGCAGTTGAAACTTTAATTCCTTACCATTAGTAATGCAGTAGAAGCTTTATTACCTTAACATTATTAATGCAGTAGAAATTTTATTTCCTTAACATTATTGCTGCACTAGAAACTTTTTATTTCCTTAACATTATCAGGTATCATTCTTTCATCTTTATTGAACTGTACCTGACATTACTCACATATTTCAGTCCAGTTCTATGAACACATTCATTGCAATACAATCAAAACTGAATATAACTAGTGGCAGTTACTAATTTACTCCTTCTTGTTTATATGACTATAGATTGCAAGTTAAGTCTGTACTCAACACACTCACGGCGCAACTTGGCGAGGCACCCTGCATGGGCCTCTAGGTTGTGAGCTTTCTCCTCGTCAGCTGTGGGGAGAGAAACACATCATTATGCGTATCTGTCTATCACACATGCAGATTAGACTTTGGTAAAATGATGATAACAATACTTACAAACTCATGGGGCATTCCTGTCTCAAGCATTCTTGGACACAGGTGGCTAAAAGATCCCCTTCCGATGCTTCAGATCATCATAATGATGATGCACCTATTCACCTGTGCAGGGAATACCAGTTGTACTGGTGAGATCATGTGTCAGCCAGTCTAAGGTCTCTGCCTTGTACTCTGATCCCTGGAACTGGGCTCTGCAGCAGCCAGACATCATGGTCTTTAACAAGGAGACCAACCATGACCCTGGACTCCTAAATGCCCCAATGCTGCACTCAGAAGTGTGCACCCTCTCCAACTCCTGACATAGTTTCTGCCAAGCTCAAACTCCAACAAATTATGGCTGTATTCCCACCTGTTGCACTTAAATAAGGCTATTTTCCTACCCTTTACCACCTGTGGGCCATTTTTAAAAATGTGGTGCTTCGCTTAGCACTGTGCAAAGCTGCTGAGCTCAGCTGAGCAGTGCTTAAACTGGCAATGCTTAGCAGTGCGCAAACCAGCCAAGCACTGCCAAAACATTCCTGGTTTAAGCAGTCTTGGCAAGGCTTAGCTGTGCTAAGAGGAGCTTAGCTGGGCACAGCAAACCAGGAATTAAATATGATTTTCATATTGTGCATTGGCAACATCATCCCTCATTAGACCCATTATAGAGTACAACACCCCATTTGGTATGTACCTCACAAGACATTTGCAACAACTGGAAAGGCCATAGAAATACCTCACTAAAAGAATCACAAGCCTAAAGCAGATGCCCTATGCTGACCATCTAAAAAAACTCCAGCTATACTCTGTCCCATATCGCCTACTCAGAGGCGATCTCTGCTTAACATACAAGGCCGTGTCAAACCCAAAGCTGTTGGACATGCTACACTTAAAGAAATCCCAATCCCTCAGATCCACATGCTCCAGGGATCTAAACCTGGTCATCACAATGAATAAAACATGCTGGATGGATAGGTTCCTGACCCAGAGACTCTGCATACTCTGGAATAGACTGCCCATATATGTCAAGCTGAGCGCCACTTTGGCCCTCTTCAAAAGGAACTTTGATGATTGGATGGGAGATAGTAAATTCACCCAGGGGATCACGTCAGTCACCCTGCTAGAAGGGGACCAGGGAAATAAATATTCTGGGAAGAAGTAGCCAGGACATTGTTATGGCTAGGCTTATATAGGCCCTAGGGCCGATAGCCTAGTACCAGCCTATGAACCTATGAACCCATAATAATATGTCTGTCTCTACATAGAATATTCACGCAAGGGTTATAGAATAATTGTCATAATATGCTTAATAATCTGTGTCTTCATACAAAATTCAATCTGGGGTTTAATAGTGCTTTTCATATATGTACATTTGCAAAATATATTAACTATCCTGTCTCGAAAGCATATGACAGAGTGCCTAGAGAGGAGTTGTGGTATTGTATGAGGAAGTCGGGAGTGGCAGAGAAGTATGTAAGAGTGGTACAGGATATGTACGAGGGTAGTGTGACATTGGTGAGGACTGTGGTGGGAGTGACAGATACATTTAAGGTGGAGGTGGGATTACATCAAGGATCAGCTCAGAGCCCTTTCTTATTTGCAGTAGTGATGGGCAGGTTGACAGATGAGATCAGACAGGAGGCCCTGTGGACTATGATGTTTGAAGATGACATTGTGATATGTAGTGAGAGTAGGGACCAGGTTGAGGAGACCCTGGAGAGGTGGAGATATGCTTTAGAGAGGAGAGGAATGAAGGTCAGCAGAGCTACAACAGAATATATGTGTATAAATGTGAGGGAGGGTAGAGGAATGGTGAGGATGCAGGGAGTAGAGTTGGTAAAGGTGGATGAGTTTAAGTACTTGGGATCAACAGTTCAGAGTAATGGTGAGTGTGGAAGAGAGGTGAAGAAGAGAGTACAGGCAGGGTGGAATAGGTGGAGAAGAGTGTCAGGAGTGATTTGTGACAGACGGGTACCAGTAAGAGTGAAAGGGAAGTCTACAAGAGGGTAGTGAGACCAGCTATCTTATATGGGTTGGAGACGGTGGCATTGATGAAAAGGCAGGAGTCAGAGCTGGATGTGGCAGAGTTAAAGATGCTAAAATTTGCACTGGGTGTGACTAGGATGGACAGAATTAGGAATCGGTATATTAGAGGGTCAGCCCAGGTTGGACAGTTTAGAGACAAAGCAAAAGAGGTGAGATTGCATTGGTTTGGACATGGGCTGAGGAGGGATGCTGGGTATATTGGGAAAAGGATGCTAAGGATGAAGCTGCCAGGTAAGAGGAAAAGAGGAAGGCCTACGATAAGGTTTATGGATGTGGTGAGAGAGGACATGCAGGTGGATGGTGTGAAAGAGCATGATGCAGAGGACAGGAAGAAATGGAAACAGAAGATCCGGTGTGGTGACCCCTAACGGGAACAGCCGAAAGAAGATGATGATGATGATGATTAAATATCCTGTCTGTGTAATTAAGCAAAATAATTAAGTGGAATTTGGAATTATTCTCATAATTATGTGTATTTGCAAAATAACTTGCCTGTTTATTCGAACCCTGCAACTACTGAACATAAGGTGTTACTCTAACCATTTAGCTACATGAATGTTTGTATTGCTGCTATATTTTTTATATATAACTGTCCACTATGTTTAAGCACCTCTGAGCACTGTGGTGAACTGCACAAACATGCTCAGCTATGCTTAAACTTGACCTTTACATTTATAATTAAATATATCCGGTTTCTATTTTTAGATGTTTAGCATGCGTCCACTGCTGCATGCTGCACCATGCAAATACAAAAAAAAATTTTAAATTATAAAACTATTTAATTTCACTGCTTTGACACTGCAGGGGGTGTGTTACTCATCTTCGGACTAGTAACACACTCCGTACACTGATTCCTTAACCATGTTACATGGCTCTCCCTCAGTAATGCTCCATTATTATGCAAGGCGCGCTGCCGAGGGGGTTCCGCATACATGGCCATAGTACCTTCCGTGTAGGCCTTACACTATGCCTACATGGATTTAAGTCCCCAGGAAAGTTTGCAAAATCCCAAACTCATCAATGCCAACTTACCCAACAGTTTAACTTGCTACCTGTAAATGACAAGAGTCACATTTCTAATTCCCTGTCAGATCTACAAGCTTTTGAAAATGGGACACTGCCACCCTCTAAAATAAAATGACAAATCAAGCAGTACAATAAAACAGAGTGACAACCAAGAAGACAGTATCACCATCAGTAGATCTCATTTTATAACCTCAACAGGTAAATGAGCTTTGTCTAGGCTAGGGCCAACTGTTTGGAATCAGCTACCTGCATTAGTGAGGTAGCAAGATGCACTTCAGGTATTTAGAAATGAGCTAAAACAACAACTGTTAAGGAAGGCAAATGCTCTGGTTACTATGATAATGGCTATTCTTGCAGCTCATGCTGTAGTCATATATTTCTTATAAAGACATAAGTTTACAAATTGGGTGGTGCAGTGGTTAATGTTGTCGCCTCATGGCAAGAGGATCTCCAGTTTGATTCTCGGCTGGGGTGCCTTCTTTGTGGAGTCTACATGTCCCTCCGGTCTTCACATGGGTTTCCTCTGGGTACTCCAGTTTTCTCCCACATTCCAGAGATATGTGTCTGGAGCATTTCTCCACAGGCTTCCTCTGAAAATAGGCTCTGTCCTAGTCAGACTTTCCTGGTTAAAAAATGTTAAATAAATAAACAAATAACCAGTGGTTGAATGCCTACCTTAACTGTACATACTTTAAATGATATGACATGCAAATAATATACAAAATTATGTCTTTGCTTTGTTACTATACTATACACAAGTACTACTCTGTGTAGTCTTATTCTATGTATAATTTTCTGTTTGTGTCTTGCATCATAGTGCCTGGGTAGTGGTTGAAGAGAGTCTGTCAACCAGCCACCTTATCCAGTTATCAAAATTAAATAAATAAAAAAAGCAAATAAAGAGGGGTATAAACAGACTTTCCACTTGTGTGTAATGTAAGCCACTTTCAATAAGGTCTACAGTTATCAAGGTCACACATAAAAATGTAAGTAGAACCATCCCTTGTACTGCAAACAAAAAACAAAAAAACTCAGTAAGTGAACCAACAACTGAGATACAACTTACAAAAAGCTGCCTAATGTAAAATGTCTTCTGTGTAAGGAAGTGGAAATCACAGTCAATCATACAGCTGGTGTGGAAGTTGTGCTGCAGCAGAGACCATGCCATATTGATGTTTGAAATGGAGAGTAAAAATAAAGAGCTGAACTGTAAACAGGAAAGGAAAGAACCAGTCAGCAGAAAGCATAAGCAAAATGAACATCAGCAGAAAAACTTGACAAAGGTCAGGTGATGGAAACAGACAGTATCTTACAAAATACACCGTTTGCTTCTAGACAGGTAAACAGCTGAGAAAATTAATAAAATAATTGTAACTAGTGCTTTGAGGCTACTAATAAAACAGGTGCAACAGAAAGTTAATGCTTTGACAAAACTGTCAACCTGGAAGGAGGACCCATTGAACAGAGTGCTTTATATGGACTCTGGAGACTGCAGTGATACACATGTTCTCAAGCTGAACATTTTTCCAGTGTCCTGACTGGAAGAATAGAAAGAGAAAACACCCTGTGCCATGGAGTATGTGGGCAGCTGAGATGGGATCTGGCAAGCTGATGTTACTCATGTACTCAGATCTGAACTAGAGAAACATGTAGTATAGTGTCCTGCCTCCTAGTAACGTCTGTGCAGCGTTTGAGCTAGGATGCCACATCTGTTTCTTACAAAATGGGAGAGCAGAAGCAGAAAGGGTGAGAGACCTTAGCCTTTCAGAAAGTCAGGAAAACAGAGGCCTGAGAGCAGCTTAAGAGAATCAGAGGGAAGTTGAAATGAGGAAGATAAGACAGGAAACTTGGAGTTAGGTTTTCTAGCCAGTGATGAGTCACTTAAGGTTTGTAAGACTCAAGACTGATATAACTGAAGATAAACAGAGACATAGCTTGAAACTTTTCAGTTTTACCAGATGGCAGATACTTAAATTGCTAGAGAAAGGGTTGTGAATCTAAATGAGACAAAATTGTTTTTATTTAAACAACTAGGTAATTTTAAGAACCAATGCCTTGTGAATGGTTCCAAAAAATCCCTTCTTTCAAGTAAAATAAAATATTTCTCTAAAGCCTTGAACCTACTGTTCTTTGATAAAGCAAATGAACAAGTGTTAAACGGTGGAGAATACATAAATTGTTGTTGTTGTCTTTTGGCTTTAACCAGTTAGGGGTCGCCACAGCGGAACTCCGGTATGCTAATGATTGGCAGTAGATTTCCGTGAATGCCGAGGTGCCAGCTCGACGTTCAACCTTCAATGAAGGCACGCCCATTTACGCATGTCTTTTGAATGCCCACCCAACCGTGGGGAGGACATGCAGACTCCACACAGAAGGCACTCCCCGCACTCCGGCCGAGAATCAAACGGGAGAACCTCTTGCTGTGAGGCAACAACACTACCGCTGCACCACCGTGGAAGTCCTGGAGAATAATTTCCCAAAACACTAACTTTCACAACTTTCACACACATGCATTTATGTATAAAGGAGTCCTATTCATTCATTTTATAAAGCAGATCTGGGATTCTTACTTTTGTGTCTAATTGGCCCATTAGTGCAACTGCACAAAAGTGCTAGGTAACTGTTAGAATGAAATGTGCCTTTTATGCTCATAGGCCCCATTGCCAACACATACTAAATCTTTTGTCATCAACACCAAA
Organism: Protopterus annectens; assembly: GCF_019279795.1. Classification (NCBI taxonomy): domain Eukaryota; kingdom Metazoa; phylum Chordata; order Ceratodontiformes; family Protopteridae; genus Protopterus; species Protopterus annectens. Next base: position 813,997,660 of record NC_056746.1, read on the forward strand.
TGAAGCTCTCACTTTAATGATACCATACTACTAATATATGCTCTTCTGCCTCTTCAGCTGATACTACAATTTATTTCACTCCCTCTCTTGATCTTCCATAACAGTCTCATCTTTCTAACTGTAACTTTCTCTCTATGCCTTTAATTTTCCCTCTTGCTCATTATTCCTCCACATCTTATTCTATTCCTCTGTTATTTTTCAGTTCTATACATTATTAGAAATATAGTCAATATTTTGAATAACTATGCATTAGTTTGCTTGACATAGGTAATCCACATCTGCAGTGTGTCTTGCTACTTGCAGTTCACATTGCATTCTTAATATTTCTGTATATGTATTTCAATCTGTGCTTTTATCTCTTGAGGGGATTTTCTCCCCTTCTATATGGCTACTTAACAGTTACTATAAAATGTTTTGATGTTTGCTTTTGTTGAGGCTTTCTCTCTAACTGACTGTAAAATATTTAATCTGTTGTGGGGCTTTCTCCCCTCGTATCTGGTTACTCAACTACTGTTTAAATGTTTTTTAATCTGTTGTGGAAATTTTCTTCCAGGGCCTTCTCTGAAAATAGGCCATTGGCTCATTTGGAATTTTCCAGTTATCAAACGACAAAATAAAATAAAGTAAACTTTTCTGCTTTGCATCAAGGCCCAAATATCAGATATTTAATCCTCTCATTCTGGCTCAGTGGATGCCCTCCCCCCTTAAAGGTTGTCAGCTGGTGCCATTTTTTCTGGGCTTTCTTGCCTCCGCTATCCAGGACCAAGGAGTCCAAGGCCAGGAGTAGAACCCACCCATCCACAGTAAGGAGCCCTGTTGGATAATTTAGAAGGGGTAGGGGACCTAAATGAGATGGGTATAACAGCCTACCCCAAACCATGGCTATGATAAAGGGGAAGGAGGGAGTAAAAGGCTACTGTAACAACACTTGAACATCGGCATTTATGCTAAGTAGATACAACTGTACTATGTTCATTATGTTTTATTGTTTCAGTAATAATTAATTGGAAGGATTCCTAAAGCTATTGGATAGGTGGTTGGAGAGCTGAAGTCAAGCAGAAAATAGCAGCCTCTGCAGAACTGCATAGGTGAACCCAGCTCTGGCTCTAGAAGAAGAAGTCAGGTTGTAATGTTTGGCAAAGGTGTGAAAAGATGACCAGGTGGCTGTCTCCAGGATTTCTTTGGTGGCTACTCCCCTGATAAAAGCAGCCAGAGTGGTTGTGGTCATAGTGGAATAGCTTGGAATTTAGTATGGTACATTTTCCCTGGTACTTGTAGCAAAATCTGATGCAGTGAGATCCACTTAGGGACAGTCTGCTTGCTAACTGATTTACCAAATTTATTATGAGCAAAAGCCACAGATAATTGGTCTGACTTTCTTTTAATTTTTTTTTGTCTTGTCCAAGTAACACCTGAGCAGCCTATGTACATAAGAGTATACATTTCCCTACCACATTTTCTGGTGTGGCAAGAAAGCAAGAAATGTACAGTTTGGTTTAGGGAAAGCTAAGTAATCACCTTGGGTATAAAGGTTTGGTTAGTTTTCAGACAGACTGCGTCTAGCTGAAATCTGAGGAAGAGTTCTTTACAAAGCAGTGCCTATAACTCAGTGGTTCTCCTAACCAAGGTGATGGTCAGCAAAAACTGAAGTTTTTTCATGATAAAAATGTAATCCCTGCTGATGCTGCAGGATCAGAAGGGACAGAGTGAGCTTTTCAAATATAAAGTTGAGGTCACAGCAAGGAAGTGCTCTCAGTGGAGTTCTTAGGAGGATGATGCCCTTGAGGAACTGTTTCATCATACATGCAGACACACAAATATTTCAGGCATAGGCATTAATTTCCTTCTAGCTTGTCAATATGCCAAAACACTTGTTCTCATAATAAGTGTCCAGCCTGTTCCTAAAATATATAAACTAGTACTTGCTTTAATGTAATTTGGTACTCTATTCAGTGCATCATCTGCTCTGTCAGACAACCAATCAGTACATTTCTCATTCCTATAGAATCTTCTACATAGGTTGTCTAAGGATTCTCTACTATTTTTTGATAACCCCAAACATTCCCAGAGGTATTTGTCTCTAAATGCCCTATATACCTAAAGAAGATTGCCTCTTAGATATCTAAGAGACACTGTACAAGTTCAGATATTTTAGTCTTTGATAATAACTTACATTTTCACATCCATGGATGCTCTTGGTATATTTCCACTGTAATCTTTCCAGTTTACTTATGCTTGTTTTCTTATAAGGTTTCCATATAGTTATTCCACACTCAAGTTTAGGTCTAATGTAATTAACAGACAATGACTTCATCATTTCTGATTTCCTAGACTTTATAATTTTTTTATACAACATACAGTTCTATAGCTATCATTAACCGATGTGTTGATATGATTAGAAAAACTCATAGCTGGATCTAGCCATATACCAAGGTCCTTAAATAAGTCTACAGTTCCACTCACTGTGTGCTGTATTAAATATTCCCCTTTCAGTGTATGTGTCTCAAATTTAATATGCTTAGTTTTTTTATGTATTTACCAGCATATTATTCTCATGTGCCCAAATGGTCAATTTAGTCAATTTCTTTTGCAGACATACCTTATCTGTAACATATGTAATCAGTTTACCCAATTTCAGGTCATCTGCATATAGACTGTAGAATACCTCATGTGAAAAAGTTAAGTCTGAAAGAGACAATCTAAACAAGTAAGGGCCTAGAACACTGCCCTGTGGGCACCCTGACTGTAACCAATAATTTCACCTGTCCAGATGCTGTGTGATACTTGCCATGTTCTATTTGTATGCCATGCAGCTATCCACCTTATCAAGAACACATCAGTTCTTAGTTGTTCTAATTTATTGATCAGTGTTTTGTGGATGACACTGTCAAATGTTGAAGTTAAACTAATAAAAATTACATCACAGCACATTTTTTCATTCATAGCTGTTATTACCTTGTTATAGAACATCATGTTGCAGGTGGTAATAGATATATTTTCAACATATGAATGCTGATATATAGTTTCATTTCCCAACTTATCCAGTTCTAACAATAACTTATCCAACATTACCTTCTCCATTATTTTTCCAAAACATGAAAGTAGACTTAAGGGTCTATATGACTCTGGGCTTGTCCTACTCCCCTTTCCCCATAAAGACAGGTTTAATAAGCGCATGTCTCCAATCTTGAGGAATCTCCCCATATTTATATGAACAAGTAAATAATAGATATAATGGTACCATAAGTTCTTTCTGAAGTGTTCTCAAGTAAGTTTTATTAATTCTATCTCCTCCCTGTGCTTTATTTGGATCCAGTTTATGCAGTTCATTTTTAATATAATCTAATTCGATTCCAGTATCTGAGGTTACCTGGATGCCACTAGAACAACTTATTACCCCATTTGTGGCATCAAACTGTTTTGCATAAGATTTTGTAAATATATCTATAATCTGTTGTAACTGAGCATAAATTTTAGATCCTGCACACAATTTATCAATTTGTATGTCTTTAATCCTTCCACATCATATGGGGCTATAAAATGTTATCCTAGTATGCTCAATATTTTTATATAAATTTTCTTCAAAATTTTCTTGATCTCATCTTGCACTATGCTTAATTTGTATAGCTTGTTTCTTTCAGTTTTCAAAGTTGTAGTTCAACATCTTTTCCATTTCTTATATTGTTTGTCTCTCACCTTAATCAGGTATCTTGTTCTTATGAAAATCTATCCCCCTGACATTTTATGCCTAGATTCTGATGTTAAACAGTTTTCTTCTACTTAGTCTGTGCATATTCGACTGCACATAGGACCTGTGTTGGTCCCTCTACATTTTATTGTTTTAGATTCTTTTCCTGTTTGTTTTTATAGACCGTCTGCTTTACCATACTGCAATACACACTATATTCTCTGGATGTTGTAATCTTTAGGATTACCTTCATTCTCCTCTTTGCCATTCCATAACTGCTACTGGGTATTTTGTCACACTCTCATTTGATAAGATCATTGGGGATTAAGTATCACTAACCCTCCTCCCCATTTTTCCTTCAAAGTTGCCTTGGCCTGTTACTAGATCATGTCAGAGGCTGGACATCTTAAAGAAGCACATAGGAATTCCTAAGGTTAAGTATCCCAGAGCTCTGATACATCGCCTTTACTGGTTCACACTGGCTTTCATAATGGGTTGAAATCACAAAATAAATGCTAGAACACTGGTATTTTGTATGGTACATATTTGTCCCCTTTACCATTAGGGACAGATAGATAAGATCTGCTTAACTGGAGTTTCTACCTATAGCCTCTTTTCAGGGGAGACTCGAGATGGTATTTATATGATTATTAGGTGAAATATGATGAAGCTATTGGGGAAACTTCCCTCCTTGTCATTGTTATGAGTGGGACCCATTTTGAGGGAAGACTTCCTGATTTTGCTCTAGGTGCAGAGGTGGCTCAGAGAAACAGGAAGGCAGATGAACAGTGAAGGAAATAATTGAGTGGTGAGAGAAATGTAGGAGAAAGGAAATACAGAGATCACAGAATGTGTGCAGGATTCTGAGGAGATGTTTCAAAGAAATCTGTTTGATGCAGATGAGTCGGCAAATGGTGGCTGTATACTTATAAACCTCCAGTTGGAAGGGTTGCTGGATGCTTACATAAAGAAACAGTGATGCAGAGTGAGCCAGAAAATGAAGATGATGTTTCCTGTGCATGCATTATGGAGAAAATACAAAAGGAGGTTGCACAGGCAATCCTGCAAAACAGTGGTCAGATGGAAAAAAGAACACCTGCAGAGAAAGTAAAAGAAGGCAAAATGGGAGTAGCAGAAAAGAAGGGAGAAGAAAATGAAAAACAGAAGTACATGGTGCAGATTCAAAGGAAAGAAGATAAAGAAATGGATAGGTATGAAATATGGGACAAGTTAATAGCTCCTTTGGGTGTAAAAGCACATGAGGTGAGCCTTTATTCTTATTAGCAAAGAGACATTTTGTGACATTATATTTGAGGCTGTTTTTTTTTTTCAATGGAACATTTTCTTGGAGAATATGAAAAAAGAAACAATGCAACCCATGGAATCTTTATAAGATAAAAATATTTAACAGTGAAACAAAAAAGAAAATTCATGTACAATTTTGAACAGTGGTGGACAGAGGGACTTTAAAAGGACATACAAAAAACTTTATATAAAGAAGTACTGGACATTGCAAAAGTTTATGACAAAAGAGGTTTATGGACTGGTGGATGAGATTGTAATACTGTAAAAAAAAAATTAAAGAGAAAAAAATATATACATTTAACAAGCATGGGAACTGCTGATTGAGGGCTCAGTCTGTTATTCTAAAAGTGTATTGATTCTGGTTTAAGCACTTGGGCTTGAGGCCAGTTATTTTACATTAAGAGGGTTCGTGTTCTGCACTCTTGTGGGAGGAGAGGCTGGACTCTGTCCTTCTGAGCTGGGAATTTCTGGTTAAAGCTTATAGAGCCTGCATATTTGAACTGCTTCTTACTGAAATTGGTACACCTCGTTTGCTGTAGCATAGACTAGATCCAGGCCTGCTGAATCTAGCTTTGTTTGTATAACTTGAGCACTAATCCAGGCATTCTTTAAAGTATTCAGTTGTATTTATTACTGCTGGTAGTAACTTGATTAAAGTGTAGCTATCATTTCTAAGTCTTTTGGATTAAGCACTTGGGCTTCAGACCAGTTGTTTTACATTAGGAAGGTTTGTGGCCTGCACTGTGGTGGCAGGACAGGTAGCTTACATCCTTCTAAGTTGGGAACTGCTGATTGAGAGCTCAGTGTCTGTTATTCTAAAAGTGTATTAGTTCTGGTTTAAGCACTTGGGCTTCAGGCCAGTTATTTTACGTTAAGAAGGATTGCGGTCTGCACTCTTGTGGGAGGAGAGGCTGGACTCTGCCCTTCAGAGCAGGGAATTTCTGGTTAGAGGCTTATAGTGCCTGCATATTCTAACTGTTTCTTACTGAAATTGGTACACCTTGTTTGTTGTAGCATAGACTAGATCCAGGCCTGCTGAATCTAGCTTTATTTGTATGCTTGTTGTTTGTTTATTTCCCTGAAACGCTAATTCCACCTAAAATGCGGCCTTTTAGCACTTCTGTGGATCCCTAGTGATATCTGCATTGCTTACTGTACTTATTTCCTTGTTTCACTTGAAAGAAAGTTACTGTTTGTCATTTTTGCATTTAAGTTACCTGTAACACATTGCATTTATGTTGCCTGGCACTTGCTCACTAAAGCAATTATATGTCAGCTCTAAAAAATTAAAAGCACTACACCCTCACAAACTCCCCTTGAGTACCTTGTTCCCCATTGGCCCTTTTTTCAATTATAAAGGAATTCCCAATACTACTCTAGCATGTCCAAAGGTCAGTTGTCAATCTCCTCTCTGGTCCAGCTGGTGAATCTGGGAATCTTGAGGCAATGTTACAACTGCCTCATGTACACAGACAACCCTCTCCTCCTCCCAACAAATTCCAACACATGTGAGAGATGCAACCATATAGCCAAACTGGAGGTTAAGCTCTCTCAACTCAGTACTGGAGTAACCAGTCAGGAGGAGAAGGAAACCACACTCACTACAATTCCAGTCTCACATAGACCTACCACGACAACAAACCAAACACATAAACACACAAAAACATACTCGGAGGCTCTAAATAAAAATCTGCCTAAGCAGCAGAGACCTCCAAAGCAGACACCCAAGCAACCGCTACCCCAAAACAAAACACGTGCAACACATAGCTCACAAAGCCAGTCTGCCGAACAGTCACAGCCCTTAAGGCTAAACAACACACCTGATACACTTGTAATAGGTGACTCTATCGTCAGGCACACTGATGTCCCGCTCACCAGGCTGAACAAGGAGAAGGTCAAGGTGAGATGCCTGTCGGGTGCTAGGATCCGCCACATAACACAAGCACTCAGGTCACTCCAAGGCAAGTACAAATATGACTCAGTCATTGTCCATGCTGGTGTGAATGACCTGAGACGTACCTCCCTGGACTACATGAAAAGAGACATAGAGGAGCTCTCTGAGTATGTAGCCCAGGCCGGTATGACCCTAGCATCTTATCCTCACCAAGAATGATGCTACAATATGAAGACAAGATGATCAATTTCAACAATTGACTTAAGTATTGGTGTCATTCAAAGGGGATCCAATGCCTGTCAGCCTGGGATGACATGCTCAACAAGCCACAATACTTCGCTAGGGACGGCTTGCACCTGTCACCCCTGGGCTTTCGGATATTGGCAAAGGCTCTTGCCACCCCCATAGTGCCTTTTTTAGGCAAGGCTCAAAAGACAAACCCACCTCCATAGGTATCACAAGGGATAAGAAACTAAGAGTAATGCTACTCAACGCCAGAAGTCTAAACCTCAAGATGCATGCACTCAAAACTCTCCTTAGCATGGAGAACATCGATATCTGTGCAGTAACAGAAACCTGGTTCAAGGCTCCCGAGAGCACCCCAGCACTACCAGGTTATACCTCATACCATGCTTTTCGCCCCAAAACTTGGACCGAACCACAAAAGGAGGGGAGTATCAATATTCATCAAAGATACCCACACCTCCAGGTTGGTGGCACAGCACGAAGCATCAGAGACTATCCATGTGCAACTAACTGTGGGTAAAACTGCCTTCCAATTTATAGCCTGCTACAGAACACCCTCCCAAACACAGGAACCCCACTTGGCCTTCCTGAGAATACTGGAAAATATGAAGGTCTCTCCAAACACCATTATATTGGGCGACTTCAACTACCCAAACATAGACTGGGAGCATTACTCTAGCTCCAACACCCTAGCCCAAAGGTTCCTAGAATTTATAAACTCAAATGCTATGGAACAACTTGTTACCACTCCCACAAGAGGGGAAAACATACTGGACCTGATCATCACCAACATGGGGACACTAAGCTCCAGACCAGAAGTGTATCCCTCACTGATAAGATCAGACCATAATCTAATCTCACTGGATATTCACATCCCGACCCCACCCCTTGCCCAGAAAACCACAGTGAAAAACTTCTCTAAAGCAAATTTCACACGCCTCAAAACTGAGGCGAAATCCTTCAAAGCCCCCGGGCCTGTGGAAAATACGTCCCAGACCTCAGAATCCTTTATAAACGCATTCTATGAACACCTTCAGGAATGCATGGATCCCAAATAAAACCAAGACCCAATCCTCCAAAGGCAGACGTCCTGTCTGGTGGACCCCAGCCATAAACAAACTATACAATAGAAGGAGGAAGCTACTACATGATAGAGCAAAATCCCAAAAAGGGAAGGCATTTCTGATCAGTATTAGCAAAAAACTATGGGCACTCATAAAATTGTCTAAGGCCAGCTTCGAGAGAAAAATTGCACAGGACACTAAGGATAATCACAAGGCTTTCTTTAGTTATGTTAGGAACCTGGGTGGGAATTCCCAGATATGCTCAAAATTAGTCCAAAATGACAAAAAATACACAGAGCCCACAGACATTGCCAACATCCTAGCTGACAGGTTCAGTGCAAACTTCTCCCCCCTCTCCCTACCAAAAGGGCAAATATCTATCCCAACAGAGTGCTGCCCCCCTGACATCTCAGATGCTCAGGTAAGAGCCGCCCTCTCCAAAGCAAAAAACACAGCATCAATGGGACCAGATGGTGTCCCAGGCTGCGTCCTACATGAACTCCAAGAAGAGCTAAACCCAAACATAAAACTACTGTTCAATCTTAGCCTTACTACAGGATATGTACCCAAAGAGTGGCGTACAGCAACAGTGGTCCCTCTCCACAAAGGTGGTGCCTCAACAGATCCTGGAAACGATCGCCCCATAAGCCTGACTAGCTTGGTCTGCAAAGCTATGGAAAGGATCATCATGGACCTCATAAATAAAGATATTGGGGACCTACAGATACTGGATCCTACCCAGTTTGGCTTTGTTAAGGGCAGATCCTGCCTCTTAAACCTGGTCAATTTCTTTGAAACAGTCACCAAGGCCATTGACGAGGGGAAGGTGGTCCACACAGCCTTCGATACAATACCCCACTCGGGCATTATAGATAAGCTCACCAGCTTAAATATAAACCCCTATGTCACTATATGGGTTGCAAACTGGCTCAAGGAAAGAACCCACATAGTTAGAATTGCTGGAGCCATGTCAGACTCCAAACCAGTTACAAGTGGCATCCCACAAGGCTCAGTCCTGGGACCTCTCTTGTTCGGTATATATTTCTCGACGGTACAGGCCAACACAGAAGGACTGTGGTTGACCAAGTTCGCAGATGACTGCAAACTGGGTGCCATAATTGACTCTCCATCTGACACAAGCATCCTCCAAAAGGGCCTCATAGAAACAGACAACTGGTGCCAGAGCCATGGCCTCAAGCTAAACGCCAAAAAGTGTATAGTCTTCCCCTTTGGCAAAAACAAAGTGCCCACAAATTACCACATAGGTGGTAATCCATTAAGTACAGAAGAAGTCATTAGGGACCTGGGGACCCAAGTTGATAGCAATCTCTCATTTGACAACCACGTGGCCAAAGTGGTTAGAAAAACATTTTATATAGCCCACCTAATCATGAAGGGATTCACATCTAGATCAGGGGAGGTCATCGTACCTCTTTACTCATCCCTCATCAGGCCCATAATGAGTACAATGCCCCTTTTGGGATGTACCTTACCAGACACCTGCAGCAACTGGAAAGACCCCAAAAGTACCTCATCAAGAGGATCAAAGGGCTCAAACAGATGCCATATGCTGCCCGGTTAAAGAAACTCCAGCTCTACTCAGTGGCATACCGCCTGCTCAGAGGCGATCTGTGCCTGACGTATAAAGCCATGTCCAACCCGAAATTAATGGACATGCTGCACCTCAGAAAATCCAAATCCCATTGAGCTACGCGCTCGAGAGATTTGAACCTCAGCACTGAAATAAATAGGACATGCTGGAGGGACAGATTCATAACCCAGAGGCTCCCTTCACTCTGGAATAAAATCCCAGTCTAGGTTAGGCAGAGTCCCACATCGACTCTCTTCAAGAGGAATCTTGATGAGTGGATGGGAGATCGTAGGTTTACCCCGGCTATCACTTCTGTGTCACTGTTAGACAGAGGCACAGTATACTAACCTCAAAAAAAAGGCATAGCAAAATTAATTTAAAATGGGTGGCGAAAGCCAAACACACTCTGGCTAGGCTTATAAATGCCCTAGGGCAGATAGCCTAGTATGAACCTATGAACCTATTATAATATAACCTATGATAAATAGGGAGAGGAATAGAGGTGTTGTAAAATACTGGGATAACCCAAAACATTTTTTTTTTGTGGAAATGAAGGACATTTAATGAGGAACTATATTAAAAAATATATATATTTGTGGGGAAATGGGACATGATGCAAAAAATGTGAATTGAAATGTTACAAATGTAACACAATTGGAGAAAAATAGTAGAAATTAACAAAGAGAAAAAAGTTAGAACTAGAAATAGAAGAAAATTTAGAAGAGAAAATATTTTTTGATACAATGCATCAACTCATATGAGTAATAATGAAAGAATATAATAAGTGAGAAAGTTAGGAAATTATTATTACTATATGCTAACATATATAAAGTAAAATACTTGCAAATGGTTGGTTAAGCCAAGAGGTACACATGAAGAGTGGTGTAAGACAGGGGTATTCAATGAGTTGTATACTCTTTGCATTAGTTCTGTTAACATATGCAGATGATATAATAATTGCAAACAATAAAAAAAATAAAAAAATTGGACTACAGAAGTAATAATTTGCACAAATATGTGTCTATGGGTGATAGGGATGGCTTTCAGTAAAGAGAAAAGTAATATATATTTTACAATTAATTCAATTTCTTTGTTAGGTATAACATTTGGGAATAAAAATGCAAGTAGAATTCAATAGAAAAAAAACAGAGGAAATAAAACAAATCTGTCTTTTCTGGGGAACATCTACATTATCATTCAGAGAAAAGGCTTATTTGATAAATTCAATACTTATAGGAAAAATAGCATAAGTAGCAAGTGCATTTATGTTGCCAACAGTATCAGTATTTGAAAAGGAATTATTGCAGACAAGTTTTTCATTTATATAAGGTTCTAGATTAAACCCAGTAAAAAAGAGTTTTTATATAAATAAAGAGGTTTAATGTTAATTAACCCAGTGGTATATGGTGCTTCATTAAACTTGTACAAAGTGTTAAGGTTGATAGATAATAAAAGATGAACTATTACTATTAAAACTGCATAAATATAAGTATGATAAATGTTGGGGTATGGTAAGAAAGAGTGAAGGAGAAAAAAGAATTTGCGAATGAAAGAAAATGTTTACAAGAAAAATATTTTTGTGGAAAATAAAAATTGATGATACAGAGAAAGATTGAAAGTATAGTACAGGAATGTAATGATAAAACATTACTATGTAAAACCACTGAAGAATCTAACAGATTAAAACAAATTAAAGCTGTAAAAATGAGAAGCAAATGGTGTAATCAGAAAGTAGAATGTCAAGATTTTTTGTGGAGACTGGTAACAGACAAATTATCAGTAAACAGAAATATAACATACAAAAAGAAAAGTTACATTGCACAGAAGAAGAAACTATAAAATATGTTTTTGAAATGTAAAAGAGAAAAAATAGTTATGGGGAAAACTATGTAAAGAAGATTTTTCGAAGATATACAAGAAGTGGATAAAATAAACTTGGATATAATTAAGTACGAATATTATAAGAACATAAGTAAAATATATGTTAAAAGAATAGATAAAAAGTTATTTTATGTCATATGGGTTATATAGAATGAAATAATAAATAAAATTGTGCTTAATGGTAAATGGGTTTTTGCAACAATATTAAGTAAAATTAGATGGTGCTTATGGAAACAGGAGCAGGGTCTAATGGGGATGAAAATTTAGTAAGATCATAAAGAAAATTATATAAATGTATAAATTCATTTGGATGGGTATATTTTTGTATATTTGTAAATGTGTAAATATGTTGTAAATAAGAATATTACAGGGCCTCTAATCTTTTTGAAAGATGGATGTAAAAGATCCCTTGGCACCTAAGCTACCACCAACTCAAGCAGATGTGACCTTGGTTTAACATCTCATCCAAATGATGGACACACAGGAGTGCAGCATCCCCTTATGCAGCACAACAGCATTATCAATCAAGCTACTTGGTGTGGGAATGGAACCCACAACCTTCTGCACCAAAGCCCATTTTGCTTCCTGCTGTGCCTCTGACATTGCAACATTGATATTGCATTTATCACAGAGACATAGATGAATGGTAAATTTGGTCCCATTCTTGCAATCTTAGCTCCTCAGAGATTCTTTGTTGCAAAGCCCCACAGGTTTGATCACATAGGAGATGAGGATGCTGTCAATCATTGGTTGATCATTTAGCTGAAGCAGATTAAAGCTTGTTCTACCAAATAATCTGAGTATGCCACAAGCACAACAGCAATTTATGAGTGCCCCCTTGTTGTCCACCTGGCAGTATGAGGACTATCCTATAAGAGTTCCTGGATTCCCTCGTCTACTTTGTGCTGACTTGCCACTTGTTGCCGATTGAACTTCAATATCAAGGGTGATGACGATTCTGTGGGTTATGTAAAATAATTTGTCTTTATCGTGAATGGAGTTGGATAGTAGTGGAAACCACCTGAGCAAACCTATTTGTTTGGTCATAATCTAGACTGGTTTTCCAGCTGGGTGTAAGTTTCTTGACAGCAAAACCTGCTAAATGGACTTATAATTTACTTTGATCAACATCACTATGAGCTACCTAATGTTGGTTACTTCTGGTGCAGGGTTAGTGGTTACCCTTGAGCCACTTACTCATGTTTCACAGTGCCATCTTTATGGTAGCAGAGACACTGCTCTTGACAGATTTGTTGAAACTTGTATTCAAGCACTCACATTGACACACAACCATGTAGTCCTAGTGGGAAGTATAGGCTCTGGGAGTTTATGAGGATGGGATGGAAGTTAGAGCATAGCTGGCACAATTCAGGCCTGCTTGAGGAAATACATCAAATGGATTATTTGCCCAAATATCAGAGAGAGAGATAGAGAGAGAGGTCAGTTATAACTCAACCTATTCTAGGAGATTGGCTAGGGGCAAGGTTGGTCTTAATGGTTAAGGTCCTTACCTCACAGATATAATGTACACAGTTTTATTTTGATTTGTGGTTATTACTTATTCTCTGGCGTTACAAACTGGCTGGTAGCTTTGTCCCATGTGGTGGAGTGTTACTACAGTCCAGACCACCTCTACATATGGAGAGTTTTATCCATAGAAGAATGTGAGCTTTCTGAATGAAATGGTACTGTCAAGATTGTTCTTATCAGATCATCAGTGTCAATGGGACTTCTCTTTAGGCATTGTGACATGTCTATGGGAGATAAGCCTGTTTCTTGGGTGATATGAGTTTGCCATTCCCGACTATGATAATGTTATTGTACTGACTTCCAGCAGACACACTACTACCTGCTGCTTTGGACTACTGTACTTCAAAGCTTATCCTGACATCATTAGGGGGTTTATAGCCCATATTTTTTCTACACTGTTACCTCTTTAACTCATGGCATTTTTCATCCCAATTAAATTAAGCCAGTTACATCAGTCTTCAAAAATCCTAGTTTAGACTCTGATCCGGATAATTATCATCCAATCTCAAACCTTCCCTTTGTCAGTAAAGTGATTGAGAAAGTAATGCACATTCAGTTAGAAACACATCCAACAAAAAATGGAATCCGATATCCTTTCCGGACTGGTTTGATGGCTAGACATAGTACTGAGATGGCACTTACTAAAGTCTTTAATAATTTATTTCTTGTGAGGGATCACCAACACTATTCTGTCTTGGTCTTTCTTGACCTCTCATTAGTATTTTAAATAACAGAACATTCTCTCTTTTGGACCAATTACTGTACTACTTTTGGTGCTGCCATGGACTGGCTGGCTTCCTACCTCTCTGACTCTACCCAGAGAGTGGTATGTTGGTATAACTTTTCTTCATCCTAACCTGGGGATTGTAGTTTATTATAGGGCTTCATTCTTGGTCTTTTTTTCACTGTACACTTTACTGCCACTGGAAGACATTACTCATTGGATAACACTATATCACTGTTACAATGATGGCTGCTTTATCTCTCATTCTGTCAAGAGTCTGTCTGTACAGTACCACTTAACAAATGATGTAGAATAAATTCACAACTAGATGATTAGCAAACATCTCATATGCAACAAGAGGCAATGATTGTTCATGCACCTCTTAGAAACTCCTCTTTGCCAGTCTTGTCTTCCAAAATGTCCTACAGTAGATACAGGTACAGATCTATATCCAAACTATGCAAACTTGGGGTAGATGCTGATAATATCTCACCTATCTCTTAAGGACTAGATCTCAACTGTCATGTTTACTTGTATCTTCCTTCAGAATACTTCTATAATCAAAACCTTATTCCATTTTCTGATCCCCCTAGTATAATGCATGCACTTGTCTTTTCTTGGCTTGGCTACTGTACCCTATACTTAGAGTTTCTCAACAATGGAACTTGCTTTCAAACATCTGGTGCAGAGCTCAGGCCCCGGTCTGTAACCAGGGAGCAGAGTTCTGCAGTAGATGTTTGAAAACAAGTTCCATGTTGAGAAGCCCTTCACCACTCTTGTGGAACTTGTACTAACTGCCTATTAAACTGCCTATAATATAAAATGTATTTGTGTTGGTTTAACCAGTGCTGCATGGATTGGGTTCCCCTGTATATAGGATTCCTTGACTTGGTATAGGCTGACCAGAGTACCCTACTCAGCTTTTCCTGGGCTGCTAACAGTGCCCTCATTTCACCTGGAGTCCTCAGGTATCCAGAAAGATTAGTTGTGTACAATCTTACCATATCCATAGATATCCTTCTCTTCCATGTTGCAGTATTCTCACATGTGGGATCCTCTGCCTCAGGCGACCCAAACATCCGGCTCTTATAAAAAAAACTTAGCTTGGCTGCTGTAAGGTGTGTGGGACATCACATCCTGGGACCATAAAGCGTGGGCCATAAATGTGACGTCCGCACGCACAGATCTCAGAACTGAATGCCCAGTTGGACAATAGTCTAAAGACAGCTTAAAAGATTCCATCCAAAAAGGGAAACATTTCTATAGGGGATAGGAGGGAGGGAAATGAATATTGCAACATGGAAGAGAAGGACATCTATGGTTATGGTAAGATCTATGTCCTTCTATTCTTATGTTGTAGTATTTTCACATGTGGTACTGTACCAAAGCTCAACCAGATAAATGGGTGGAGGAAGAGGTAGCAGTTTCCAAGAAACCATGGAGGATGGCTTTAGCAAATCCTGCCCTAGCTCTGGAGATGTTATCTAATTTATAATGAAAGAATGGACAGCGGAGCATGTAGCTGCCTCTACGATGGTGGCTGTATCAAGGCCTTTCAGGAAGGCCCCTGAGGAGGCCACAGCCCTGGTAGAGTGGGCTCTCACAGTGTGGAGTAATTTTTTACCATGGAAGGAGTAGCAGAAAGATATAGTTTTAGAGATCAGGAGGATATGGTCTGTTTGCATACTGCTTTCCCCAGGGTCCTGGGGTGAAAAGATACAAAGAGGTGGTTGGACTTTTTAATGTCTGTAGTCTTATCCAGATAGAACCTCAGTTCCCTGTGAACATCTAGGGAATAGAACACTCTGTCACTGTCATTCTGTGGTGAATGAAAAGATGAGTAAATGGATAGATTGGTTAAGTGACAGTTCATTGACCCTCTGGGCATGAAGGAAGGGTTAGCGTGAAGGAAGATCCTATCCTTATGAAAAATGAGGTAAGGTGGAAAGGCCACGAGTGCTTGTAACTTTGAGACCCTTCTGGCTGAAGTACAGGCTACAAGCAAAACAGTTTTCTAAGTGCATATCTTTAATGTGGCGGAAGCTGCTGGTTCAAAGGGGATAGTAATAAGTTTCTCCAGAAAAAAATTAAAGCCTCAAGGAGGAGGAATGGGTTTCCTTGGTGGCCTGATATGTAGGACCCCTTTGAGAAAGAGCTTCACCTCCAATCTGGACAATAGGGGTGGATCGAGAGGTAAACATGTTGAAATAGCAGACAAGTTAACTTTCACTGAAGAATATTAAAGATCAGACTTTAGCAGATCACATACATAGGCCAAAACTAGAGGTATATCCACCTGAAAAGGATCTAGCTGTCTTTAAAGACACCAGGTGGAGAACCTTTTCCATTTTGATAAATAGGATCTCCTAGTAGTAGGTTTCCTGGCCTCTTGCAGAACAGATAGCATGTCCTCTGAATAAAGCTCTCTGAAAGGGATCAGACGTTTACCCACAGGGTAAGACTGAGGGTTTGCAGGTGTGGGTAGATGAGGGATCTTTTCTGTTGTGTGATGAGGCCTACCTTGTGAGGCAACATGTGGTGATTGCCCTTGGCTAATGATAGAAGAAGGGGGGGCAGTGTTGCCTAGGCCAATAGGGGGTCACCAGCAAGATTTTTGGGTTGTCCCTTTGAATTTTCTGCAGGACGTTCTGTATTAGAAGGAAGGGGGGAATGTATATAGGAACATCCCCTTCCAGGAAACTGAGAAGGCATCCACTCCAGGCTTGTGTTGAATGGGACATTCAGCAGAATAGCTGTAATTGTCTGTTGTTGGGGAAGACAAACAGATCTATCTGAGGTGTGTCCCACTGGTGGACTATGTCTAGGAAGACATCTCTGTGTAACATCCACTTGTGATTTAGGGACACCGACCTGCTGAGGGCATCTGCCTGGTTGATGTCCTGTGAATGAATATACATTCTTTGTTGTGTTACCTTGGACTGAGTTGCCAGCTCCCATGCTTGTATGGCCAGTCTGCAGAGTAAGTAGGACCTGGTCCCACCCTGTTTACTGATGTATCACAGCACTGTGGTGTTGTCTGTGAAGACTTGGAGGGGACCTGGATGTAGGAGAGGGATGAATGCCTTCAGGGCTAGAAGTGCAGTAATTTCTCTTATATTGATGTGCTTTTCCAGAGGCAAGGCTCCCACTGAGCCTGCACCTTGAGCCCATTCATGGTGGCTCCCATTCCCAGATTTGAGGCATCTGTGTACATGCACTGAACTTCATGGAGGGGGATGAAAAGACAGTCCTGGATTCAGGTGAATTTACTGAATCCACCACCTTATTTCTTTTTTCAGGCAAGCGGAAGGGCACCTGGAAGTCTAGGGGTGGTTATGTTGTGACCAGACATTCTTCAAGTACCACTGGAACTTCTTCATGTGTAATCTGGCAAGGGGCAGCATGAGAGTGGCTGCCATCAGACCTAGTAGGCAAATAAATTCCCTGGCTGAAATGCAGTCAAGTAGGAGTAAATTCTGAAAGAAAGTGCTCAAAGAAGTGACCTTTTCCTGTAGGAGAAAGGCCTTCAAGACATCCATCGTTATTCTACAACCCAAGAAAATTTTATCTTAGGATGGAGTAAGGGAGGTCTTGGGTAGCTTGACTGTGAAACCCAGACTTCCTAGGAGGGAAATGGTGAATTGGAGGTGTCTCTGTAGAGTACTTGCTTCCTCTGCCTGGATGAGGAGGTCATCCACGTATGGGAAGATTTGTATGCCTTTTGTTCTGCAGAAGGCTACTACTGGGGCTAGACACTTTGTAAATACCCTTGGTGTTGTAGATAAGCCAAAGGGCAAGGCAGTAAACTGATAATGCGAGGATGACACAGCAAAATGCAGGAACTTGCTGAAGTCTGGGTGGATGGGGATGTGAAGGTATGCCTCCTTCAGTTCCAAAGTGGCCATGAAGGCAATGGGTGTCAAAAGTGGAAGAAAGGTTTGTTGGGATAGCATGCAGAAGGAAGGTACATGCAGGAAGGGATTTAGACTGGAATAAAAACCTTGACCTTCTTGTCCTGGAGGGACCCTCTCTATAGTTTCTTGAAGGAGTGAATCCTGAATGACCTGAGGTATGAGGTGTATTTGGTTTCTTGGAGGGAGGGGAAGGTCTTTTTTGCCAAGTCATAAAATACCCTTTTTCTACAATTGAAAGAACCCCATTGTCTGAGGTGATTTGTTGCCACAAGGGAAGACAATGACAGAGGTGGGCAGAAAGGGGCAGTACATGCAGGGTGTTTAGCCAGTCACACATTGTTAGGTCTGTCTGGAAAGGGCTGCCTGTGAGTAATGTGAGAGGAGCTAGTTCTAGTAGATGAGGGTTTTTTGGCTCCTTTCCTTGGCTTTGAAGAAGAAGAGGGTGCAGGCGCCCTTCTAACAAAGCTTGGTTTTGCTGCATAGTTCCTATAGAATTTAGGAACTGGGAATACAAATAGATGCTTCAGGTCCTGTAGTTGTTTGCTTTTTTTCTGCAGATTTTTGAAAAGTTCTGCAGATTGCTTACCAAAAAGGAAGTTGTTGTTCAGGGGGTCACCCAAGATCTTGTTTTTGAATTCATCTGGCAGAGGCTGAAGTCTGAGCCAGGAATACCTATGTAAGACAGATGCAGAGGCAGCTGACCTGGCTGAGGCTTCAGCAGCATCATAGCTGCATATTATTGAATGCCTGTCTACTTGTGCTGCTAGGGAAAGTTTTGAGGCAACTTGAGGCTTAGCTGGTAAGTTAGACATAGAGGAGAGTAGACTAGAGGCCTGAGAAACTAGATCTAGGTCACATTTTACCATATGAGTCTGGTTATTGATGGCCCAAAAGGCCAAGGTTGAGGAACTGTAGATCTTCTTTCCCAGCCTATCCATTGCCTTACTGTCCTTATCTGATGGCAGCAGAGAAGAGGATGGGATCTGCCTAGATTGGTTGTCAGCAGCCGCAGCAATCACAGCTGGGTCTGCCATGAGAGGTTTGATAAGATATTTATAATCATCAGGAACCTTATAGAACCTGTATGGCCTTTTTGGGGCTGGTGGCTGGGATTCTGGGGTCTTGGAAGCAGTGGCAAAGGTGTCCAAGTATGCAGGAATCACAGGAGGAATAGTAGAGGGAGACAGGAACTTCATCTGCAGAAGCCCAAAGTATCTCTTCTGCACCTCAGTCATTTGGGTGGAGTCCCACTTGAAATATTCTCTCATTTTGGAGATTGTTTCCCCAAAGGTTATGTCTTCTGGTGGAGAGTTTCCTTCCAAGGAGTCCTCATCTCCTTCCAAGGAGTCCTCATTTGGGGAGCAGTATTCTAGCAGAGAGGCCAACTGGGAGGCATAAGTGAGAGAATCATCAGAGGAAGAACATCAGTCTTCCTCTTGAGTCTGTGTAGGTGGCATGGAGCTAGCAGAGGCAGGCCTGGGACTTAAACTTGGCAGGGCAGGAGTATGTGAGGCAGTAGGCCTCAGGGCCATAAAGGCCTGAAATAGCAACTGGGAAAATGCCTGCCAGTCAGGCTGATCTTCCACTGGGGGAGATAAATGCCTATCTTTTGTTTTCTTTTGAGAAAAGGAGTCTTATTAGTAGTCTGAGGGGCTAAAGGCCTGGAATCAGACATCAGGCCTGGGGTCGTAGTGCCTTCCTCGGAAGCAGGTAATGGCAGCCATATGGGTGAGCTGTGTTCTCCCTCAACATCGGTGAAGTCCAACATCATAAAAACCTCTGTGGATGTGCTGACTGGAGAAGCAAGGGCAGCATCTGAAATGGTATCGGACGTTCCTCATCCCCTAGACCAGAAGCTGGGATGTCCAAAGTTGGAGGCGCAGTGTCAGGCCTAGAGATCTTGGCCTTCTTTTTAGGTGGCTCTGCCTGGACAGCCGATTCAGGATCCATACCGAGGTCAAGGTGCTTCAGATGCCGATTCAGGATCCATACCAAGGGCAAGGTGCCTCAGATGTTGGTTTTCTGCAAACAGTTTGAGAGTTGCCAGACAGCTGTGTAGGGTTTTAAGGATAAACAACTGGCAGATTTCACATGCTGTATCATCGTGAGGTGGCCCTAAACAAAACAAACAGAGGTCGCGTGTATCTTTGTGCAGAATTTGCTCACTGCACTTACATTTGCCCTTCCTAGATTACATGGACGGAATCAGCTAACAACAGATAAACAGCAGCCTAAGCTTAGCCAAGAAAAATAAGGAAAGATTCTCCAATGGGGTACTTATCTTTAATGTAGTCAATAGCATGTTGCAAAATGAGCAAGCTGATGTTTGACTGCGGCAGAGAAGTTCTGAGGTCCGTGCCTGTGGATGTCACATTTATGTCCCATGCTTTATGGTCCCAGGGTGTGACATCCCACACACCTTACAAGAGCCAGGCTAAGCTTTTGTATAAAAGCTGGATGTTCGGGTCACCTGAGGTGGAGGATCCCACATGTGAGAAAACTGCAACATGAGAATAGAAGGACATCATTAGTTATTATGACGTATTTGTGGAGTCTGCACTCTGGATGGCAGAGGAAGTATCGAATTCTTATTGGATTTAGGAATGCTCTAAAAACCTAACTTTTTGAGCTGGCATTTTAATTCAACTAAGTACTCTAATATCAAGGTCCGACGTTTGAACTTTATGGTCCCTATAACTGACTCTGACTTGTTCTATAATAAGACATCTTATGGGATTTTCTAGTTTGATTCATATATTACACATTTACCACTTTATCTGTGTTTTACTTGTTTGATATTTTTTACACACCAATTGTTTGTTGTGATTTTATTATTTAACTTATGCAGTGCCTAAATGATAGTGCTTAAATAATGAACTACAAATGAGCCTGAATTTGAAATCGATGAGTCCCCACAGGTTAAAGCATAGTTTGCTGACACTTGCATTGGACACTGATGACACACACACACACACACACACACACACACACACACACACACACACACACACACAGTACCAGTGATGTGGAAGAAGTTGTTGCCACCCTTCACAGTGATCCTTATGAATGCATAACAGATAACTGCATTTCTGAAGTTAAACCACATACAGTCTAGAAATACCTGTGACACTACCAGATATGTAAATATGTAATAAGCTCTGAGCATAATGAAAAGCACCACAGGGCATCATCCTGACATTTCCCCAAACTGGGATATGCTGCAGTTAGCTTAATCTGCCTGGTGATCATAATGCAGTGATGTTTACAAGACCAGCATGACTAACTTCAATGACACACTGCTGTAGCTGTAAAGCATTGAATGCATAATAACAAACACAGCATCCTACATTATCTGAGCTGTTAAATTGCTATGTAATGTTGCTAAGACTGTAGACTTCTGACTGTACATTTTCAAAGTCCATACATGTTGTAATATACAAAGAAAGCGCTATCACAGTTCCAAGATTTGACCAAGTATTAACGAGTTTCTAAATGTTTTGTTACAAGGCTGTCCAAGCTTGGTTAAAGTTACCAGAATGAAATGAACTGCATACAATATTGCAGTGTCAAATTTTTTATGTCTGCAGTGTTCTGAGGCTTGCTTGTTCTATCAAAAACACATTCAGTGTTTATCAGAATCACTGTAATCATTTTTTAGAACATATGTAGGAAAATAAAGTGCAATATATTATACAGCATTTTGAAATGCCATCTACAAATTCCAAAATCTGAAATGGAATCAAGTTTGTTCTAACTGTAGTCAGACTTCTGCAGGCCTTTTATAATGCGCTCATTTCTCAAGCTGAGTAAGAAATGTCCTATCGTAGACTAAGAAGACTAATAAGTACAAAACAGATGCAGTACAAAATGTAATGCTGTTTATAGACAACATCATGAAATGTACAACTACTTTTTTCAGGTGATGATTCTCAATAATTTTCTGCCCTGCTTTTCTTTTGAGCAATGGTCAGCTATATAGTAAAAATGAATAATGAAATTCACTTAACTCAGACATCAGGGTGGCTACTGTGGTGCAGCAGTTAGCATTGCCACCTCACGGCAATAGGTTCTCCGGTTTGACCCTTGGCTGGGGTGCCTTCTGTATGGAATCTGCACATCCTCTCTGTGGTTGCGTAGGTTTCCTCTGGGTGCTCTGGTTTCCTCTCACTTCCTAAAGACATGCTGTTGGATTGGATACTCTAAATTGGCCCTAGGTGTGGGTGCATACCTTCTGTGGAAGGTTGGGTGCTGGGCTGGCAACTCAACACCATAAAACTCCACTGCCAATCATGAGCGGACAGGTGATCTGCTGTGGCGACCCCTAACCGGGAAAAAACAAAAGAAGAAGACTTAACTCAGACATCACTTAGCTTGAGAAATTAGTGCATTATAGAAAGCTTGCTTTAATATATAAACAAATAAAGTACATATTTACTCCTGCCTTGTCACCAGGGTCACATCTCTAGTCTATAAAAGATCAGTTCACTTATCAGGTTAAATACTGTACTTGTCATAAAAGTCTAACTGCACTGTTGACAATACATGCAAAGTACACCAAAAACCCCTCTGCTAACTGCAATGCTGATAGTACATGCAAAGTACAGTGAAAAACCCCTAGCTATAATTCAAAAGGAAAAACATAGCCTAACAGAATGCCTGATTATTCTATCATCTTGCCTTGCAAGACTTTCTCAGTCCCTATAACTCTACAGTTTTAAACTCCATTGTCACCAATTTCTACAACTAAAATTATGACATTTAGAATAGGAAAGGGGACAGATAGCTTAGTGAAAGGACAAACGGCTGGTTGTGATACATAAACATGAGATGGGATGACTAAGAGAAAAAATAGTTTGTGACCCAGTACAAGTCATAATCACCAAAAGCAAGGAATGGTGCAAAATCTGCAGCATGACATGACAGCTGTGAAACATCACACAACATGTGGAAATCAGTGTATCATTCATGGAGCCTTTGCACACTAAAATAAAAGCACTGTGTGATATCTGAAACAAAAATCATTACTACCTGCCAGTGGTGCTGATGTATCAAAGAACAATACAAAACAAAATGCAGCAAACACCAAAAATTGGACAAAAGAACTTTAAAAAAAATGAAAAATGTTTATTAAACAACATGCTTTCAAACTTACTGGGCCTTCTACATATTAGCAAGGAAACAATTAGTCAGATTTACACCAATCAAAAAGTACAGTTGTGTACACTTACCATAAATGTAGATGCTTGAGTGTATTCACTGTTGCAGTCATTACATTTGGGTAATCTTATAAAACATGCAGCCGACGCCATTACATCAGTTTTTCTTGGCCCAGATGTCAGGTGCCCCCCAATGCGTAGCAATTAAACATAAAAACACAAAGAAGCAAATACACCAAAAAGGCTTTTAAGCATAGTAAAGGAAAGTAGAGGTATAGCCAAAAGAAGTTAGGGAGCAGGAGGGAGGGTAACCAGGACTGCAACAGTGAATACACTCGAACATCTACATTTATGGTAAGTGTACACAACTGTACTATGTTCTTCATATTTCACTGTTGCAGTCATTATAATTAGGTAGAGTCCCAAAGCTATGGTTGGGAGGAGGAGTTTAGATAGCATTAGGGCCAGCTATAAGGCCCTGAAAGACTGCAATGGCAAAGCCAGCTCTGGATTTAGAGAAAATTGGCAAATGATAATGCTTGGTGAAAGTATGTACAGAACTCCAGGTTGCAGCTCTTAGGACGTCTCTGGTAAGAATGCCTCTGAGAAAGACTGTAGAAGTAGATGCAGCCCTGGTGGAGTGAGGTCTGATCCCCTGGGGGATAGGTTTTCCGTGGTACTTATATCAGAAATTAATGCAATGGCTTATCCATCTAGAAATGGTTTGTTTTGAAATAGCCTTCCCCTCTGCCCCTGCAGCAAATGCTACCAGCAGTTGTTCAGTTTTTCTTTGAGATTTAGTCCTGTCCAAGTAGAATCTAAGTTGTCTGTGCACATCCAAGGAATGCAGAATCCATTCCCCTTTGTTCTGTGGATTGGAAAAAAAGGTTGGCAAATGAATGGACTGATTAAGAGCCACACTGGATACCACCTTAGGCATGAAGGATGGATTTGTTCTGAGTGACACCCTATCCGCATGAAAGATGATGAAAGGCTCCACTGCCATAAGGGCCTGTAATTTAGATACCCTTCTAGCTGAAGTGATTGCTAAAAGGAAAGCTGTTTTCCAAGAAAGAAATTTTAAGTCTGCAGTAGCAGCTAGCTCGAAAGGAGGTAGAGTGAGTTTCTCCAATACAAAGTTAAGGTCCCAGGCTGGGGTTGGAGCTCTCCTGGGTGGTCTCAAAAGTTTGGCCCCTCTGAGGTACTGCTTGAGCAGTGGATGAGAGAAGAGGGGATGTTCTGTGTTATAATGAGCTGAAATGGCTGAGGCATGGATTTTAATGGAGGAAAAAGACAGGCCTTGGGAAGCATCTCAGTTAAATATTGTAAAATCTGAGGTAAATTGGGTGCTGCTGTGCTCATCCCTTGAGATTGGTAAGAGGCACAGACTCTTTTTCCATTTTTCAGCATACGATTTTCTAGTACTAGGCCTCCATGCCTCTAAGATGACATCCATCACATGTTTGCTGAGGGATGGTAGGGGAAAGTTTAAGTAATTAGCCAGGCTGCAAGGTTCAGTGTTGGAAGCTGAGGGTGCAGAATCTGGTTCTCCTGCTGAGACAGCAGGGAAGGAGTCTGAGGCAGGTGCCATGGAGATAAACATGACACACTGCGCAGGAGGGGGTACCAGTGTTGGCACGGCCAGTCTGGAGCAATCAAAATCATCCTTGGTTTGTCCTGTTTGACTTTTAGTAGTACTTTGGAGAGCAGAGGCAGTGGGGGGAAGGCATAGACTGATAGGTTTTTCCAGCTGAAGGACTGAGCATCCACTTTCCAGGCTTGTTTGTGAGGAGTTCTTGTACAGAATTTGTTCAATTGGTAGTTCTGGGGAGAGGCAAACAGGTCTATATGTGGGCTCCCCCATTTGCTTGTCAACATGTTGAAAATCCTTGGGTCCAGTTTCCACTCGTGTAAGTCCATGAGGTTTCTGCTTAGTCCGTCTGCCAGTGCATTTAAGTTTCCTGGCAGAAATTGAGCTTGTAGGGGCACGTGGTAACTCAATGCTGTGTTCCACAATGCCATGGCTAGTCTGCAGAGGGGGTAAGAATGTGTACCCCTCTGCTTGTTTATGTACCACATAACCGTGGTGTTGTCCGTCTTTACCATTAGTTGTCCTGGAAGAATGTAGTCCTTGAAGGCTGTCAGAGCATTCTGTACAGCTAACATTTCTTTTTGATTGATATGCAGGTGCATTTGACTTGGGTTCCATTTGCCCTGAATGCACTTCCCTGCCAGGTGAGCCTCCCATGCATAGTCTGATGCATCTGTTGTTAGGGTTTGGGTGGCAGGGGGTGGTGTGAAAGGTAGTCCCTTGTTTTGGTGTCAGGCCTCTGCCCACCAAAGGAACTCTAGGTGCAGGCAAGGTATAATAGAAATCATTGATTCTAGGCTGTGAGAATGTTGACTCCATAGGCTTTTTAGATACCACTGTAGTTTCCTCATATGCAGTCTTGCATATGGAATTAGAAGAATGCAGGAGACCATGAACCCCAAGGCTTGCAGTATTTGTCTTGCAGATAGCAGGGTTTTTGTAGCCACTTGTTTGAAGTAGGTTGTCAAATGAATTTGCTTTTCAGGCGTGAGGTAAGCCATCTAGGAAGTTGTATTCAAGCTTGCTCCCAGGAATGTAATTTGTTGACAGGGTACCAGTTGTGATTTCTTTTTGGTTATGGTGTAACCCAGACAAGTTAGAACCCTTTTTACAAATGCCAGATTATTCAAAAGTATGTCCTGGCTTGCTGTCTGAATTAGACAATCATCCAGGTATGGGTATATTTGAATACTTTTTTGCCTGCAAAATGCAATAACTGTAGCTAGGCACTTTGTGAATACCCTGGGCGCAGTAGATGAGCCAAAGGGCAGTGCAGAGAACTGATAGTGCCTGTAGCCTGCTTTGAAGCGTAGGTATCTTCTGCAAGATTCCCTGATTTGGGATGTGCAGGTATGCTTCTTTTAAATCTAGTGTTGCCAACCAGGCATCTTTGCCTAGCACAGGAAGTAATTGGTGAAGAGTCAGCATCTTGAATTTTGGAATCTCCAGAAAGGTATTTAGAGTAGACAGGTCCAGGATTGGATGCCATAATTTGTCTTTTCTGGGTACCAGGAAAAGTCTGGAGTAGAAACCTTGTCCCTTTTCCTCTTCTGGTACCAGATGAATAGCCCCCATGCTTAAGAGAGAAAGTACTTGTTTTTGAGCCTCTGCCCACTGATTAGGGGATAAGTCCGGCCACCTACTTGGCATTGGCAGCGTGTGGAAGTGAAATCTGTATCCCTGGGACACTATATTTAAAACCCATTTGTCCTGGGTAATGAGCTCCCAGTTCTTTGCATGATGAGGAATCTTTCCTCCCAATGGGGCAGTCAGTAGATAAGTGCTTTGAGATTTTAAAAGGAAGTCATTGAGACAGTTTACCATAGGGTGGTGTCTTGTTATTCACAGAATTGGAAGTGGAGGACCCCCACTGCTTAGTTCTGTGAGTCCCCTGGGACTGAAACCTGGGGTTTTTGCTGTGTCTGGGTTTGACTTGAGAAGACATGGAATGGCCTGGAAAGGACCAATTCTTAGAAGGCCAGTGCCTACTAAATCTAGGAGGCTGAAACTTGTAAAAAATCTTTAACAGTTTGCATAGGATCTTTCATCTTTTTATGAACGTTGTCAGCCTTGTTGCCAAACAGACGGTCCTGATTTAAAGGAGCATCCAACAATTTAGCTTTAACATGATCAGGCAAAGATTGCTCCTTAAGCCAAGCATGCCTTCTAAGCACAGACCCAGTAACATTGCAAAGTATGTTTTCCAACTTGTTCAGCAGAATGCATTAAATCCTGTAAGTCTTTATTATCCACACAGTCAGGAATTAACATAATTTTCTTTTAAGCAGTCCAATAACATGTTGCTGATATTTTAACATATGAAATTGGCAGTTCAAAGCTCTAATTGCCAAGGCTGCTGAAGTATAAACTTTTTTTCCTCATCTATCCAGCACCCTGGAGTCTCTATCAGAAGGGGTAGGATTTTTAGCAGTAGAAGCCTTAATGCCCTTGGGCCCCTGTGAAATAGTCTCTGGATCTGCAATAGGATTTTTGAAAAGGAACGTGTGGGACTCAGGGACCTTGTAGTATCTGTCAGGGTTACTGGGAGCAGGAGGCAGGGAATCAAGGGCCAAACTAGATTCCGAGAAAGCATCATCAACAATGTCTAGTACAGGAGGAATAGCCAAAGGCCTATGCTGAGGTAGGAGAAGGAAATCCCTAAGCCTCTTTTTTGAATCAGAAAATTCCTGGCTTTCCCAGTGAAAATGCTCCCTTAGAGTATGCAAGGTTTCCCCAAAAGAAAAATCCTCAGAAGGGGAAGCAGAGGGAATGGAGTCCTCTGCATCAGAATCCTCATAAGTAGGTATGGACAAATCCAGGTCATCAGAAGAGTCAGAAAAAACAGAATCCTGATCAGAAGATTCATAATCAAGCTCAGCCCTAGGCCTCTTAGAGGTAGGGAGTTGGCTACCCCTGATTAGAGTTATGAGATCTTCAGCCATTTTTATCATTCTTTTTTTAGGCATTAGTTTTTTAGACATGGATCGAGATTTAGGCCTTAGTAATGAATGAGGCGTTGATTTAATATGCAAGTCCGTAGTCCTGAATACACCCTCAGAAGCTGGTGCCTGCACAGCGGCTCCAGAGCCATCCAAGAGAGAGACATCTGCGGGTTCCATAGTTTAAGTATCTCGCGGCATACTGGACTCCGAATGCATCTCAGTAGAGGCCTGCAAATCAGAAGTAGCAGGTATCAGGGGCTGCGAAAGCGCCTTACTGAGTACTGGCGAACTGGCGACTGGCTTAGGAGAAGCGTCGTCGGCTGTTTTGGACCTCGGCGGCCTGTCTCTGTCTTTACCTTTGTGTTTTTTCAGAATCCCAGTAGTCAGATGGCTAACCGATGACATTTCTGGATAATTAAACCGAGAACTGAAATATTTAGCGGCAAAAATATACAGAAGATGGATAGTGCGCTGATAAACTAAAGCATAAAACCGACAGCAAGTTACATCATGGTCAGGGCCTAGGCAAGGAATACAGTATGAATGAAAATCTTTATGAGGTATTTGCTTTCCACAAGTAATGCAATTATTAACTTTTACTGACATCGGGAGAAGCAAGAAAAAGTTTCCCCAACAGGGTACTTAGCTTTTAGTTGAAGACTTCGGTTCTGAAACTCAAAAATGAAAATTTCAGGAGTCGGCCGACCGGCACTTGCGAACTGCTTTTGCTTCAGGCACCACACGGCAAGAAAGACTGATGTAATGGTGTCGGCTGCATGTTTTATACCCCTGACGACCTGACGTCATGGAAGAAGGGACAGCAACTGACACAGGACCCAAGACCTTGTTAATCAGGCCGACTGAGGGCAACCTGCAAGCAGATTACCCAAATGTAATGACTGCAACAGTGAAACACAAAGAACATCCTCTTCAGTTTTGCTATCTGCAGACAATGTAGGATAAACAAAAAAAAACTAGAGAGAGAGGGGATTAATAAAGCACTGTTGAGTCCAAGGCACTAACTGTCTTCTCTGTTTCTTACCATATACACTCTCATAAACATTTCACTGCGATAATCCCTACTCCTGCCCCTCAGTTTTATACTAACTGATCCCCGTAAGATCGCAAAGAATTTAAATTTTAAAAATATGACATATTGATACAGCATTTGTGAGATCTAATATTACATGTCATGATCATTCAGGGTGGCAGCCCCCTGGAACATGCAACGATGACTGTGAAATTACATGAACATGAATTGCACTATTAAATTTTAATTAATTCCATGTTAAAGGCAATTTTAGTCCAAGGTGAATAACTGCCTTGAGTATACTAAAATAGATGTATGAAAACAGTTGTGTCAGGCTGATAAATGATCAGCAACTGCGGTTTTGGGTAGCTTTTATTGATCCACTTTGTTTGTGTGACTCAGATCTGAAATTATATCACAATAGCTCAGTCACAATAACTCATGAATAACAGCTTATAAAGACATAGTCTCGTAATGTTTGCACTCAGATGTATCACATAATTAGTGTATATGGCATAAATAAAATTTGTGAAGTGGCAAGCTCCCCTGCACCTCCTATGTGGGGGAACTTTGCAAAAGCATTGCTAGGATGGGGTGCAACAACCTCAATCACAAGGTGTTGGGGCACAACTGACAGTTACCAATGAGACTTCACTGCAGTACTGGCATTCAGAAATGACTGTTGATACTGTAACAATGGTCATGGACGAAGCCCTGAAACACTTTGTGGGCAGTATTGTAACTCTAGTAAGCCATGTATTGCATCTGCAGCAAATGGCTTGCTATTGTTTCAAACAGAAGTCATTTTTTTTGTCCTTATCCTGGCTAAAGAACTTTTTGTGTTGCTCAAACTAGAGTTGAGGAGCATTAGATTGTGGAACAGCACTGGGCCCTAGATGAGCTATGACTCTGGAACTTTGCCTCCTGTACCTGTTATGTTATTACTATCGTTATGAGGTCATACTGCACCTTAGAGAAAGTTATCAGTGAGAGGCAATGTAACTCTTGTCATTCTCCAGCAGATTGCAAAATCAGATCCTGCATGCCAAATTGTAACAAGGGTGGAGTGGAGGAGGAGTAAACTGTTAAGGATGGTATGGGAATACAGGACCGGTAAGTCTTATGAAGCTAAGAGAATGCATCTGCAATCACAGCTGAAGCACTGAAGAGCTCAGTGTGGTCATTTAAGTGAAGCAAGCTGCTTGCTACATATACCTTGAACTTACTTTTCCTTTTTTAATGATCTTCAACTATGAGTTGATTGGGGATAACAGTTCAAAGTAGTGCATGTTCTGTCACCACACAACACAACTTTTTGAGCAGAAAGTGACAAAACAGCACCAGTGAAGCCAAATAATTTATTAGCACACAAAAATATTCTCTCTGTCTCCAGCACCTTGGCTAAACAGCCTTCCAGGAGATAACACAACTCATCCACATTAAATAACAACACCAATTAAATTGTTACACCATTAAACAATTATATTATAAAACAATAAAAATAGCTAATTACAAAAGATATTTCCAATTACACTCTTGGTTTAAACCAAAAGGGGTCAAAGTAATATTTGTGATATTCATGATTACAACGGAGGGTTTGGCTTTAAGAAAACGGCAAGCAAAACTAAAGTACGAGCTAAGCGACCATTCCAGGATGGAGCTAACTCCAAAGCGAGCGTCTCTTTTACTTCTGAATATGTAAGCAGTATGGGTGAATCCGAAGAGGAGAATGCAGGCTTTCCACCTTTGCCACCACCACAAGCACCTAAAGATTTTAGAAATAACTTGAGTCAGGGAGACTATAACAAGGGGAGGAAATGAAATTGTGCAGAGATGTATAAAGGCCAATATACAAGGTGCAATACAAACTATCAGAAACAGACTAAATATTAATGTTAGTAAAATCTTGTCATTGATATGAAATGCTATGGATAAAAGTAGTAACAGTTTAGTCCTAAATTTATCTGGTTGTACTTTGAATAATTGCGAACTAGCAGTTTTAGAACATGGTGCAAAATTTATTCTAACTGCTTTGCCTAGGAGTTATGTTGCTAAAACAGAAGTGTTCCACTTGGTTCATAAATTACATTTGTGTAATCATTTTGATGGGGCCAATAATGTATTGTATGAAAATAATGTAGAGATAGACACAAGATAGTTTTCATATGTGTGAATCATCTATTTCTGATGATGAAGAGATTAATGCCTATTGTTTATTGGATACTACGAAAGTACCTGTTAAGAGTATGTTTATTCCCCCATTTAGACATGAGGGTATTTCTCACTTTTCTTCTATGGTGCATTTTTCTATAGAAAAAATTATTGATAAAGTTTATAGAAATAAACATTTGATTAACTACAATCTAAGGAGTGGCAAACATTACAAAGTATGTCTAAATGTCAGGAATTAATAGTTAAACCCTCTGACAAGTGGAACAAAATTGTTATATTACATTATTTACAGTATATAAAAATCTATGGAACATTTGGATGATAGGCAAGTGTATAAGGTGTCTGGCATTAATGAATACATGCAAGCTGAGGAGAATTTCAAAGATGTCCTAGTGAAAGGCTTTAGGCTTGGTTACTTGTCGAAACATGATGCTGATGTTAAATTTGATGTGGCAAATTGCATTTTGGCAAAGTTGTACTGTTTGCCTAAAGTGCATAAAAATATGGATTCCCCTCCTGGACATCCGATAGTGTCAGCTACTAATTATTTCCTACGCAATATAGGTGTGATGTTACACTCTTACTTAATTAGATTTGTGGTGTCCTTAGATTCCTATAGCAAAGATTCATTTGATGTTTTGGAAAAAATAGAAACAGTGAGATGGAATGAAGATCTTTTTTTTGGATCACCCTAGATGTGAAAAGTTTATATACTAATAGTAAACATTCAGTTTGCAAGCCTTAACATTTTTACTAGGGGATAGTCCAATTTCCTCTTATATAATAGAGTTAATTTATTTTAGTTTAATGAATAATTTTTTGGGATTTAATGGTTACCAGCAAATACAGGGAACTGCCATGGGAGCTCCATTCGCTGCCCTGTATGCCAATTTGGTTATGTATTTTTTGGAGGTTGTTTTCATGTATAAGTCAAATTTTTTTAAAGAGCATGTTTTTTTGTATTACAGATTTATAGTGGATTTACTTTTTTTATCTAAAGGAGGTAGATCAAAAGTGCAAGATTTTTAAAATTTATTTAATCAGAATCCATTTGGTCTTCAGTTTGAAGGATTTCAAAGTGGAGATAAATTTATTTTTTTAGATTTAATTTTACAAAGACAAGAGAATGGATGTATCAGAACTTGTATTCATAGGAAATTTGATGATGGGGGTCAATTTTTAGATGGGCAGAGTTGTCATCCTTGGTATATATTGAATTCTATTCCATATGGGGAACTTTTAAGGGTCAGCAGGCTGTGTGATGAGTCAAATGACTTAGAGAGAGAGATAATTAATAGTTGTATAATGTTTAAACAAAGATGCTATAGTATGGACGTCACTGAAGGGGCCTTGAATAAATTATGTGGGATAAAACAGAAAACTAAACAGCAAGCTGAAAATTATGATATGAATAAAGTTTATAATTGCAGTGAAGATAATAAGAGGAAAGTGCATTTTGTTACTTCCTTTAATATATTGTTCCATGAAATAATACAAAGTATCAGACAATTTTGACCTTTTCTTTTAGAAGATAAATATAAGGTGGCAAATTTGTGTTAACAATGTTTTACCTCTTTTAAGAGATGCCGAAATTTAAGGGATATGTTAGTGCATGGGAATTTCAGCATGCCTAAAGATAATGCATGTCAAGGCATTATGAGAACAGGCACTTATGCATGTGCAAAGTGTTCTATCTGCCCCTATATAGTTAGCTTTTTTGATAAAATTAATGGTGTAAGATTTCATCCAGTGGCTGAATATTCATGTAATACAATGGGTGCAGTTTATGCCCTGAGATGCTCCTGCAGCCTTTTCTATATAGGGGAGACTAAGAGATGTTTTTTAAGATTAGGTTGCAGGAGCATATTCATAACATCAAAAATGAAAAGGTGGAGAGTCCCATTGTTTGCCACTATAACTTAATACATGGAGGCAATTATGATTGTTTGAAAGGTTGTGTCTTGGAGTATATACATGCTTTTGCTGCTAATGACAATATTAAAAACAGGCTATTGCACAAGGAAGCTGTTTCTATTTTAAAATATAGCACTTTAACCCCATTTGGTTTAAACCAAGAGTGTATTTGGTAATATCTTTTGTAATTAGCTGTTTTTATTGTTTTAAAATATAATTGTTTAATGATGTAACAATTTAATTGGTGTTGTTATTTAATGTGGATGAGTATTGTGTTGTGTTATTATCCCCTGGAAGGCTGTTTAGCCTAGGCGCTAGAGACAGAGAGAACATTTTTGTGTGCTAATAAATTATTTGGCTTCACTGGTGCTGTTTTGTCATTTTGTGGATTTATGCTTTTCATCTGTGTGGTTTTGGACTAATTTGTGAGCACTATTACTTCATGCAAGTAAGTATAAGGTGAACAAAATAATGAGGTATTGTGAGTGAAGCTCAGGTGATCCAAACAAGTGCATATAAGACATTTCATTTAAACAATTACAGCAGAGTCAGTTTA
The DNA here is from genome assembly GCF_019279795.1 of Protopterus annectens. Taxonomy (NCBI): domain Eukaryota; kingdom Metazoa; phylum Chordata; order Ceratodontiformes; family Protopteridae; genus Protopterus; species Protopterus annectens. The sequence goes on from NC_056746.1 coordinate 814,030,858, forward strand.
CAGTTTGAAAAGGAACCTTCAGTCCATATTTTGTGTTATATATATTTTTATCAGCACTATGTTTTTTCATCCGGTTTTAGTGTTTGCTATATTTGGTTTAATGTTGTGTGTTATAGTTACAGCTACAGTTAACATGCAACAGTGAAACCGCTATCATTTTCTACCATTCTGTGCAAGAATGTCAGCAGGCTGCATGCCAAACCACTCCCTTACCACATCTCCTGCCTATTGTTAGAGCCAAGTAAGAATAATGATGACAACATGGATATTGATGAAGGAATGCTTTTTAATTTGCGTGTTTCATCAAATTTGCAGGGGTGGTAGAGGTTGCTGGACAGAGTCCTACAGATAGGGAGGGGCAGCAACACTGTAATCCTGCTAGTTGGGACAGCCCACAAGAGTGTAGCCAGGCATACTCTCTGTACTCTACAGAGTACATTTTTCTGAGCATCACTTACAAACACTGTGAATTTTTTTCAGGACACATTATGTGTACGGATACACTAGCATGCTATCTATATGCGCATATATGCATCCACCTTAACGGATCCATATACTATAATTGAGAGCAGATAAAGGGCATGGTCTTAATGGTAAAGTCTCCATTAAACCGGTTCTGGATGCTAGGGGTATACCTAGGTAGTAAGTGTATATTGCCACAGATGGATCCGTAAGGTGGATATATATATGTGCATATAGGTAGCATGCTAGTATATTCAGCAGTATTAAGGTGGGATAAGGTTACAGTTGATTTATATGTGTATAGCATAGTGAAGTTGTTAGAGATTTCATGTTGATATCTCATTGGAAGTTTATCAATTTCCTTCACTGCTATTTTTCTAAGTGTTACCCCTCATTCAGGGCTCATAGAAGGATCCGTAGGTTTACGGATCCGTTTAGGTGGATGCATAAGTGTGCATATAGGTAGTATGCTAGTGCATCCATTAGCATTAAGATAGTGTCATAACGAGCTCAGGACAATGATATAGTTGAACTATATGTGTATAGAGTATAGTGAAGTGGTTTGAGATTTCATGTTGATATCATATTGGCAATTTATTAAATTGCTTCATTTTTATTTTTTCAGTATATTTATATTTCATCCATTTCCTTGAGGCTCATATTGATAAATGTAGTCTAAACTATCGACTTCATGTACATGTGTTGTTTTTCAATGTGCATCACATATAATTATAGGAGTATATGTTGAATAGGCATGAGCTTGTGTGGATATGTAATTGTGGATGAGTGTAACACCATGCTATGCGAACTGGTTTACCTTTATATTGACTCAGAGGTATGCACTTTTAACGGTGTGCGCTTAAGATTGTGTGCACGTTATGATGCTTAGTCTACATTATTTAATGTTTACGTAGTAAGAAAATAGAAGCGATAGCAGGGGATTTTATTTTTATGTGAGGTGTACATGGAATGTTGTATTTTATTTGCATAGGGATGCTCACTATCATGTAAGACCCATTATAATTATGGGACATGCTATTATATAGTTAGGCTGACATATTCATATTTTTTTAGATGTAATCTATGACAATGTTTTGTAGAAGATTGTTAGCTATGGTGATACAATGAGTATATGATTTTGCTGTTGTGCCGAAATCATGGTTTTAGCAATGAGGCAGTATGAAGAGCCGTTGCCTTAACAGGTTTGTATTGAGCTTGTGCTTTTCACGTATGTGAATACCCTACAATTGTTTTAGAATGTTACAACATTTCATTATTGTAGATTCCTATTTGTCTGAATGCCTTATTTATTATAATTGAATATGTTGCATATAAGTGATGAACGGCTCACTTATGAATGCATGCAGATTTGAGTATTGTACTATATAATGAATTGTTGTTAGACATTGAATAAGTTGAACATGAACATTAATATGATGAATAGCTTAAGAGGGTTAGATCTGTATGTTTAGCTGTTCCATTGCTATGTTTTTAGTGATGTAGTTTTATAATGATTTATGTAATAGTTAGTTTTAAAAATGAAGTTTTTTTTTTTTTTTAGAATAGGTGCTTTATTGCTTTAAGATGAGCTGTATCTCATGTAGAGGCATCATCACGCTCTATGGAAGTGTTTGAATGGGGAGTGTAGTGATGATTACGAGCACCTGTGGGTACAATTTTAAACTGTGAGTATTTATGCAATACATTTTATTTTCTTGTGTATATGGTCTGAAGAAGCCACTTAAACAGTGGTGAAAGTGCTAACCAGATTAAAGCTGTGTTGTTTGTTTTACATTGCTGAGTCGTTTGTCTATAAGAACAGGAATTGTGCTTCGTTCCACTGTGGTTCTTTTGCTTTTTGTTTTAATACTTAGACAACTTTTAGCTAATTTATAAAGAAATTAAATGTAAGTTAGTATAATAGGAATTGCAATATAAAATGAGGGAAAAGCAGGCTTATGGTATATTTAGAGAGAAAATAATAGCAGAGAAATTGATAGAAGTAAGAAAATGAGTAAAGAGGAGAGAATAAGGAGATGTAAGGTATGAATAGGCATTTGTTCACATTTAGGGATATAGTTTATCCAGATGTTGAGCAAGAACAAAGGCAGCTTTTGGCTAGGAAGTCATTCAGAATGGTTTTGAAGGATGGGAGGGAGGGTATGACCTGATAGACAGAGTTCCAGGCCTTAGCAACATGGCACGAGTACAGAAGATTCGACAGGTTTGTGGACAGATAAGAGTTTTTGGTCAATGGATCATGAACAACTAGGAACATAGTTGTGCAGAATGTTATTTTGTGTTGGACAAACAGATGGATTCTGGATAATTTTTTTAGGTGGTAAGAAGCTGTGTATATATTAGTTGATGGGGTAGCTCTAAGCAATTTAAGCTTTTTAGTGCTATACAGTGGTGGGTTCTGATAGGGGTATTTGCTGCAAATTTAGCAACTTCATTATAGCATTGCTCAGGTTTTCATTTTTGTTATTCAATGACAGCCTTCCTGCTCCTCACGGCTAAAGATGCGCATTTTAAATTACTGAGTAAAGGCTTTAATTTTATTCCTATGCACAAAATTGATATTACTAGGTTGTTAATAAATTTAAAATTGTTTACTAGACAAATGAACCTACGTTTTTTTTTTTTATCACAAATATCAGACCACCATTGGTTAGGAATGGCATGTTGAAAAGGAAAAGTACTTTTATCCTTCCAAGCAACCCACTGGTGTTTGCTTTTGAATGTATTTGTGAGGGGGAATTTAGAAAGTCTGGTAATGCTGATATGATGTTTATTGACAATTTAACCATGGAAGAAAGAGGTTGTTTGAGAGAATTGATGTGCAATAAGGACTATAGAGTCATGAAACCAGATAAAGGTGGGGGCTTAGTTACATATGAAAGGGTATCCCGTAATGAGATCAATAGAGCATATGCCAAGATTGATTTGTTTTTGTATGATTCTTTTTGTCAGGAAGTGATTACAAAAGCAGAGATGGATTATTTGACAGTGGAAGTTCCTGTTATTCCAGCTATGTTTGGAATACCAAAGATACACAAAAAATGAGATTGACCCCCCCCCCCCATTTAAACCAATAGTGTCAGCTAGGGGGTCTAAGATTGAAACACTGGCAGCTTATACAGATAATTATTCAAAGAGGCATTACATGACAAGCAACATATCTTAAAGGATTCATGGTATTGTTTGGAAATATTGAGAGGAATTAATATTAAGCAAAACATTTTGTTTTTAGCTGTGGATGTTACAAATTTGTTCAGCGTTATACCCCACCAAATAGGTTTGGATTACTATGGTCACATTTTGAGGACATCAGGTAGACTAGATGATGCTAAGGTTAAATTTTTAGTGGATTTAATGGAGTTGGTATTGAATAACACCTTCATTTTTTTCAAAGGGGGATTTTATTCAATAAAAAACTGGGGCTGCTATGGGTGCTAAATGTGCATCAATTTTTGCAAGTCTAGTGTTGGCGGAGTGGGAAGCACAGCATGTTTTTAACTCTAGATATAGAAGTAAGATCTTGAGCTTCCTAAAATTCATGGATGATATATTAATTTTGTACACAGGGACCCAAGAAGAAGTTATAGAATTTAAGGAGTATCTTAACACCACCCAGTTTTGGAAATTCACTTATAGGATACATGAAACAGAAACTGATTTGTTAGACATCTTATTGAAAAATGATGTGTTGAAGGGAGAAATAATATCCACTATCTTTAGAAAGGAAACTTATTCAAATTCATTGCTAAGATTTGATAGCTGTCACCCATTACATCAAAAAAGGAGTGTTGTCAAAGGACAAATGGTTAGATTGTCGAGACTGGTAAGTGATGATGAAATATTTTGTGAAGACATGGAAAAGTTGATGCATGTGTTTACAGATAGGGGCTATCCCCCCCTCCCAATTTTTGACAAAAATAAAGAAAGAAGAGTTAAAAATAGGAGTAAAAATTTCCACCAATATTAAGAATGGAAAATATGGTAAAAGGGGAATTAGTTTGGAGGACTGTTTTCTGAAAAGATGTGATGGTAATAGAGTACAATGAATATGCACCAACACTTGTTTTAAAATTAAATATGTTTTGGGAAGGAATATTTGATCATGACTTAGAAACTAAATTAAATAAACTCAAAGTAGGTTACAGTCTAGGGAAAAATATAAAAGAGCTACTGGAAAGGGAGACAAAGAAAAAATCAAATACTAATATGAGAAATGTGGAACATGTAAGTGGTGCAAGTATATTAATGATGGTCCATATGCAGTTATTCCACTGTTCTATAGGAATCTACAGTGCCCTGGATGCTGTAATTGTGAAACAAAGATGATTGTTTACGTGGCAACCTGTACAGCTTGTCCAGGATTTTACATTGGAAAGACAACTAGGAGACTGAAGGCTAGAACTTCAGAGCACGTTTGTGATATTAAGAACAAAAAGACAAGTAGTGCTTTATATGTGCATAGCACATTATATACTAACTTCAATAAATTTATATTTTTTGTTATGGACAAAGTCAATATTAGAGAAGGGGGACCCTAAATTAGAAGTTTATAGGTTCATAGGTGTGTACTAGGCTAATGGTCCTGGAGCCTTTACAAGCCCAGTCCATAGAAGTGCCCTGGCAATAAGCTGCCTGATGTTAGTTCCCAGTGCCTCTATCAAGTAGAGCTACTGGAGTGATCCCAGGGGTGAACTTTCTATTTCCCATCCACTCATCAAGATTTTGCTTGGAGGGCCAGTGAGGTGCTCTGCTTGACATGTATGGGAAGTCTATTCCAGAGTATGGACAGTCTCTGGGTTATGAACCTGTCCCACCACCATGTTCTGTTGATTGTGATAATGAGGTTGAGGTCTCTGGAGCATGTGGTGTGGAGGGACTGGGATTTTTTAGATGTAGCATTTCTAACTGGGCTGGGTCAGACATAGCTTTGTAAAGCAAGCCAAGATCACCTCTTAGTAGATGATATGAGACAGAGAATAGCTGGAGTTTTATGAGTCTGTCCATGTAAGACATGTGTTTAAGGCCTAGGATCCACTTTGTGAGTTACTTTTGTGGACTTTCCAGCTGTTGCATGTGTCTAGTGAGGTACATGCCAAATGGGGCATTATACTCGATGATTGGCCTAATGAGGGAAGAGTAGATAGAGAGGATAACCTCCTTCTTCCTGGATGCAAAACCTATGGTGGTGAGATGTGCCACATAGAAGGACTTTCTGACCACAGTGGCAATGTGGTGGTCGAAGGAGAGGTTGTGTCAACTTGTGTCCCCAGATCTCTTATAATGCCTTTAGTGTTCAGTGGGCTCCCATCAATGTGGTAATTAGTGGGAACTGAGTTTTTCCCAAAGGGGATGACGCATTTTTTGACATTAACCTTAAGGCCATGGTTTCAACACCAGTCATTGGTCTCAGTGAGGCCTTTCTGTAGGATGTCTATATAACTTGGGGAGTTAATAATGGCTCCCAGCTTGCAGTTGTCTGAGAACTTGGTCAGCCAGAGTACCTCCGTGTTGGCCCGGACTTCTGAGAAGTAGATGCCAAACAGGAGAGGACCCAGAACTGATCCTTGTGGGACTCCACTTGTGACTGATTGCCAGTCTGACTTGGAGTATGCTACTTTCACACTGTGGGTTCTATCTGTGAGCCAGTTTGCAACCACCTAGTGATATAGGGGTTGATGCCTAGTTTGGTGAGTTTATCAATAATTCCTGAGTGGGGAATAGTATCAAAGGCCTTGGCCAGATTGAGGTAGGATCTATGAACTGTCTTGCCATCATCCACAGCTCTGGTGACTCAAGTTGAGCAGGCATGATCTACCTTTCACAAAATCAAACTGTGTGGGATCTAGAGTTTGGAGATTCCTTATATCCTTGTTAATTAGGTCCATGATGATGCTCTCCATAGCCTTACAGATTAGACTCATCAGGCTAATGGGGTGATAACTCCCAGGGTCTATATTCGCTCCCCCTTTAAGGAGAAGGATGACTGTAGCAGTGCACTATTTGGTAGGGGCAAAGCCTAAGGTGAGGCTGTGACTGAACAGGGCACACAGATGTGGCATCAGTTCACTTTGTAGTTCATGTAGAACACATCCAGGGGTATTGTCGGGTCCCATGGAAGCTGTATTCATGGCCTTGGACAATGCAGCTTTAACCTGTGCTGTAGTAATGCTGGGTGCCTGGCATTCCTCCGGAATTGTGATTGGTCCTTTAGGGGGGGAGAGAGGGGTAAAGCTGCACTGAATCTATCTGCCAGTATGTTGGTATATCTCTTGGCTCAGTATAGGAGGTACCATTGTACAGTATCTCAGAGCAAACCTGGGTACTGCCATGGAGATTTCTGATATAACTATAGAAAACTTTGTGGTTGTTTTTAGTGTCTGCCACAATTCTGCCTTCATAGCTGGCTTTAGAGGTTTTGATGAGGGATCTCAACTTTTGGTTGAAGCTAATAAGGCAGTTTTTCCAGTCTTGGGACTTTGCCTTTTTCTGCAACAGTTTCTTCCTTCTGTTATAGAGTTTATCAATGGCAGGGGATCACCATATTGGCTTCCTTTTTTGGAGGAGAGCATCTTGGTTCTGTTGGGTATGGCTAGTTCCATACATTTATGCAATTGTTCGTACAGTGCATTGGTGTATGATTCGGCAGTCATGCATCTATTTTCCATTGACATGGGTGCTGTGAAGTTAGCCACCTCTGTTTTTAGAAACCCAAAGTCAGCTTTGGAGAAGTTTTTCATGGTGGTTACCTTTGCAGGGGGTGTGGGTGAGATGTGGATTTCCATGGTGATTAGTTTGTGGTCAGATCTAACCAGGGAGGAACTGACTATTGATGTAGAGCAATAGTTGCCCATGTTAGTAATAACCAGGTGAAGGATGTTGCTTCCTCTACTGGGGATAAGAATGAGCTGTTCCAGGGCATTGAAAATGATGAATTCCAGGAAGTGTTGGCCAAGTGTATTGGTGCATGAGTAGTTTTCCCAGTTGATGGAGGGGTAGTTGAAGTCACCTAGTATGAAAGTGTTGGGTTGAACCCTAATAATTTCCAGGGTGCTTAGACACATGAAGTGAGAGTCTTGGGACATGGCTGGGGACCTATAGCAGGCTGTGACCTGAATCGCCAATGTTAGTTGTACCTGAAGTATCTCAGATACATTATGCTGGGCTACTAGTCTGGAGGTGTTCATATCCTTTATGAATATAGAGACACCACCACCTTTGGAGCTTCAGTCCATGTTCTGGGGCCGAAAGCTGTGGAATGAGTTATAGCCTGGTAGTGAAGAGGTGCTTTCTGCTGCTTTAAGCTAGGTCTCCATTACAGTACAAATGTCAATGTTCTCCATTTTGAGGAGTGCTTCGAGCAAATGCATCTTCAGATTTAGACTGCTAGTGTTGAGCAGCATGACCCTCAGATTGCATTTACTTATAGCTGGTATGGTGGTAATTTGGTCTTTGGAACATCATCTACAAAAGGCACTGTTGGGGTGGCAAGAGCCTTAGCCAGTATTCGGAAATCTAGGGGTGACAGATATAGGCCATCTCTGGCAAAGCATCAAGGTCTGTCAGTCATGTCATCCCAAGCAGACAGATACTGGATCTCCTTAGAATGACACTAGAAACTTAGCCAACTGTTGAAGTTAATCATTTTCTGCTTGCACTGCGGTATCTTTCTATCAATGGTAAGATTCTGTTGAAGGCTAGGGTCATACCTGCTGGGCCACATAATCCGACAGCTCCTCCATGTCTCTTTTCATGTAGTCCAGGGAGGTGCATCTCAGGTCATTCACACCCACATGGACAGTGACAGAGTCATACTTGTACTTGTTGTGAAGTGACATGAGCGCATGTGTTATGTGTCAGATTCTGGCACCTGATAGACAGCTTACTGTTACCTTCTTCTTATTTAACCTAGTGAGTGGGACATCAGTGTGCCTCACTATCGAGTCACCTATGTTTAGTGTATTGGGCAAGATGTTTTGCCTTAGGGGCTTAGGCTGAGGGTCACAATGTGTAGGTGAGCTATGTGTCTTGTGGTTTGTGCTGTGTTGTGGTGGTCAAGTGCATTTCTGCCTTGGAGGTCTCTGTTTGGGTAGATTTCTATTGAAAGCCTCTACAAAAGTGGGTGTGTGGTTTGTGTTTTTATGTGAGAGCTGTGATGGTGGGTGTTCTGGAGGGCTATGTGTAGCATGTAGTGTGGTGCAGGTGTTGACCTTCTCCTCTTGACCAGCTAGTCCGGTCTTGGCTTGAGAGTGCATGGCTACCAATTTGGATATATAAGTGCATCTCTCACAAGTCTGTGTTGGGAGGTAAAAGGAGAGGGTTGTCTGTGTACAGAATGCCCAAGTTCACTAGATTAATATGAGAAAGCCCAGGAAACTGACCTTTAGACATGCCAAGAGGGATGGTAATTATTACTAAGTACTGGAGCTGTTTCCTTATATATTCCTTTTACAGGAAAAATGTCAGTAAAGGTGTCTGAGTCTGTACAGAGCACTGCCACACACTTGAGGGGAAACTAATACGTAGACTCTGAAAATTTAAGGATGAAGTATTTAGGCAAATATTCTGAAGTTAGAAATAAATCAATCAGTAAACTTTCTTTCGGCTTTTCCTGGTTAGGGGTCACCACAGTGGAACTCCGGTCCGCTAATGATTGGCAGTGGATTTTTACGGTGCTGAGTTGCCAGCCCGACGCTCAGTCCTTCAAAGAAAGCACACGCATTCACGCACGCATCAGTACTTACTGAAAAATAAAGAATTAGCTTGTCAAGAATGATGAAAAGAGGGTAGTTGTATGAATGGCTGCTGCCTGGCTACTATTAATGCTGGTCTCAGCACAGCTTCACTCTGTTGAGATACTGAGTGGCAAATAAGGTTGAATGCAAATAAGGCTGAATGCAAAACAGGAACCAGGAATAAATGACTATTTCAGTTTCAGCAATTTTGAAATACAGAGCAAGGCAGGTGTAATAGTATGATCAGTATGGGAAATTAAGGTGTGGAATGTATTCACATACTTATACAGTTGCACTGTAGTGTCTTCCATTGCATTTTGTATTGCATTGCATTTTTATAGTCTTCTCTATTGCATTTTTTATTACATTTTTATGTTGTTTGTTTTAAGCAATTTTAGCTTATGAAATTGAATATGAGCATATATATTTTTTAAAACAACATTGGTTTAATTGCTATAATATTTATTGAGTGCTTTGATTTGACTGAAAAAAGGAAGTTACGTTTTTAATTTATATAAAGCTCATTACATCCGAGTGACGCCTCCAGGTGCATCTGCAGTTACCCCCTACTGCTCCTCTAGACGTCAAATATTACTTGTTCATACTTGCATTAATAATTCCAAAACCACGCTACATACAAGGTATCAGAATATTTTATCTTGAAGCATACATGATGGCAAACACAATTGTACTGATATTTGACGTCTGTCAATGAATATTTATTAGAATTATAAGGTGATAACTTCATTTTTAAAGGCTTAGGCCACACCCACTAGGGGTTAAAGGTACACACTCAAAAGACTTGTACTGGAGGGAATGATGTTTTGTATTTAGTAGTTTGACTCTGATGATGCCCTTTGTATTGGCAAAACCACGTAATCACTATTTTTGCTGATTTACTGGTTTTATTGGAATAAAAGTGTTTTTCTGTCTAAATGCGAATGGGTCATTTTTATTTTCATTTTTGTTATGCCTGAAGGTTGGTAAGGATGGGAGCACCATAAAGAATTGTAGGGAGGAGATAAGTAGAGGTAAATGTAGTTTTAGTTGTGTCAGTGAGAAAGTTTTTAGATCTATAAAGCATCCCTAGTTTTCGGTGAGTTCTTCTTAAGCAATTTTTTATATGCAGGTTGAATGTAAGATTATCATTCACTATCATCCTTAATAATTTACCATGAGAAGTGACTTCAATGGTTGCATTTCCAAGAGAGAGGACTTTAAATTGTGCTTTTTGTTCCCACAGGAGAAGGATTTAGGGAAAAAAGTAGTTTTTCTTAAGGGTTGATCATGAGTTGTGAGTTATAAAGCGATGTTTCAATTGTTGATAAAGCTTCCTGAGTACTTTTTTAGAGGTGTGCCACACTGTCAGATGTGCAAATGAGTGTGGCATCATCTGCGTTACTATATTAGGGAGACCTGTTGTGTGGATGTGTTGAATATAATCTTCATTTCTGCAGCAATGCAAGCCTCCCTGCACCCCTTTTAGAGGGTCTGTATCCCAGCTGAACTTCTGCTATCTAAATACTTCAACTATGAGACCGCACTACTTTGGAGGTTAACAGCAATACTTGTTTTTCTAGCAAAACCAAGTATTTCATTAACTTCAAGGTTGTGCAATAGTAGGAATAGGAGTTCATGGCAGCTCAGTCCCCATAAAAAAAATGATCCAAGTATAGATTATATTTGATGTTGCCATGCTTTCAATAACCTACCAAATGTTTAGCTGAGCTTCAGTTTACTTCAATTACTCTGTATTCGAAGGACATGTCTCAGTTGATGTGACATGGTTCCCGTTGTGGCTTCTCTAACACGAGTTACTGCACAATGGTACCTTCTATACTGACCCAACAGATATTGCCAACATACTGGCCAACAGATTCAGTGCTAACTTTATCCCCCCCCCCCCACCCAAGGCCCAATCACAATACCAGAAGAATGCCAGGTACCCAGCATTTCTGTAGAACAGATAAAAGCTGCATTGTTCAATGCCAAGAATACAGCATCCATGGGACCTGATAATATCCCTGGCTGTGTTCTACATGAGCTACAAAATGAACTAATACCACATCTGTGTGCCCTGTTCAATCACAGCCTCACCTCAGGCTTTGTCCCTACTGAATGTTGCACTGCTACAGTCATCCCCCTCCATAAAGGTGGAGTGACTACAGACCCTGGGAATTATCGCCCCCATTAGCCCGAGTCTGATATGTAAAGCTATGGAGCACATCATGGACCTGCTTAACAAGGATATAGGTAATCTCTAAACTCTAGACCCCATGCAATTTGGTTTTGTTAAAGGGAGATCCTGCTTGCTTAACCTGGTTGACTTCTTCGAGACAAGTCACCAAGGCTGTGGATGAAGGTAAGGCAGTGCACACAGTCTGCCTCTATCTGGCCAAGGCCTTTGATACAATTCCTCACTCAGGAATTATTGATAAACTCACCAAACTAGGCATCAACCCCTATATCACTATATGGGTTGCAAACTGGCTCACAGATAGAACCCACAGTGTGAAAGTAGTGGATTCCAAGTCAGACTGCTGACCAGTTATGAGTGCAGTTCCACAGGGATCAGTCCTGGGTCGTCTCCTGTTTGGCATCTACTTCTTAGAAGTCCAGACCAACACAGAGGGCCTCTGGCTGACCAAGTTCACAGAAGACTGCAAGTTGGGAGCCATTGTCAACTCCCCAAGTTATGCAGACATCCTACAGAAAGGCCTCACTGAGACCAATGACTGGTATCGGAGCCAAGACCTTAAGCTTAACACCAAAAAATGCGTTATCATTCCCTTTGATAAAAACTCAGTCCCTGCTAATTACCACATCAATGGGAGCCCACTGAACACTGAAGGTGTTATAAGAGATCTGGGCACCCAGGTAGACAGCAACCTCTCCTTCAATCACCACATTGCCACTGTGATAAGAGAGTCCTTCTATGTGGCACATCTCATAACCAGGGTTTTGCATCCAGGAAAAAAAAGAGGTCATCATCTCTCTCTACTCATCCCTTATTAGACCAGTCATTGAGTATAATGCCCCATTTGGCATGTACCTCACCAGACACCTGTAACAGCTGGAGAGGCCGCATAAATACCTCACAAAGAGGAACCTAGGCCTTAAATACATGTCCTACATGGAGACTCAAGAAACTTCAGCTATTCTCTGTCTCTTATTGTCTGCTTAGAGACGATCTCCGTTTGACTTACAAAGCTATGTCTGACCCAGCCCTGCTAGAATGCTACACCTAAAGATATCCCAATCCCTCCACACCACATGCTCCAGAGAGCTCAATCTCATTACCACAACCAACAGAACTTGCTGGAGGTACAGGTTTATCACCCAGAGACTGCCCATACTCTGGAATAAGCTTCCTATTCATGTCAAGTAAAGCACCTCACTGGTCCTCTTCAAGAGAAATATTGATGGGTAGATAGGTAACAGAAAGTTCACCCCGGGGATCACTCCAATGGCTCTACTGTATAGCGGCAATGGGAACTAATGCCGGGCGGCACGATGTCAGGGCACTTTTTTTGGGCTAAGTTGTTAAGGCTCCAGGGCCATTAGCCTAGTACACACCTATGATCCTATGAATCTATGAAAATCTTATTACAAATTCATTTATATAATTTCTCCTGTCTATGGATTTTGCCACTGACTACTCAGCCTATATAGTTGAAACTCTTTTTACCAGTTCAGTAACTGTGTGGTCTGCTCAGTTTAATTTCTCAAACCAATTAGGAAGTTTAATGCAGCAGAAAGAAACCACTGAATTCCTTAGTTAGAATACAGATAATGTTTAAGATTAAGATTGCTTCAGTCTAATGTTTTTGCCAATCTCTTCAGGGCTCATAAGAATACTTAGAACTGCCATTACAAGTTTATGTACTGTATTTAATTATACTTGAGATTTTTTCCTTAGCCTAGTTGCCACTGCAACTATATGAGTATTTGAGTGTCCCTCTTTCACATTATTTTGGTGCTGCTTACAATTCATATGCAAAAGGCACTATTCTTACTAGAATTGGCTGTTTTAATAATATTTGTGTTCTTCAACTAAGATATGCTGATTTTCTTTTGTCTATTTTGTTACCAGATAATCCCATGTCATCATTATTTCATTTATTTTTAATTTTTTTATTTTATCTGACATTTGTTTGACTGGGAAAGCCAGACTAGCCTAGTACCATTTTTCAGAGGAGGCCCAGGAAGAAAAGTTCCACAAAAGAAACAAATAAGCTCAGTTATAATTCATAATTTCCACAAAGAAACAAAAAATGCATAATTACAATTTAAGTATAACATTCAATAGCACTATACAGGCAAGGAAATGTAGTTTCTCCATTTTTAATTTGTTCATTCCCCCAGTTTAATTTCACCATTTTAGATGTAAAGGTTAGCACATTTATATAAGCTCATTAATTATTTTTGTATTAGATTTGCTCCCAGGACTGCTGGTGCTATCTGGCTGTCCTTGTTTTACACTGCTACGGTTTCTGAAGGGAAAGCCAGAATATTTACAACAAATCAGCAACAGTTTTATTGAGTTTTGGTTAGTTTACTTAAATGACTTAACATTTAAAGAAAATGTCTGGTAATGTGATGCAATCCCCTTTGTGGCTGCACATACATGTTCATAGGTTGGTACTAGGCTATCGGCCCTAGGGCCTATACAAGCCTAGCCATAACAATTCCCTGGCTATTTCTTCCCACAATATTTACTTCCCTGGACCCCTGTCTAGCAGGGTGACTGACGTGATCCCCGGGATGAATTTCCTGTCTCCCATCCAATCATCAAGGTTCCTTTTGAAAAGGGCCAAAGAGGTGCTCTGCTTGACATGTGTGGGCAGTCTATTCCAGAATCTGGGGAGTCTCTGGGTCAGGAACTTATCCCTCCAGCATGTTTTGTTCATTGTGATGACAAGGTTTAGATCCCTGGAGCGTGTGTCTCTGCACATTTACCTTACTTGTCCAGTGTGTTGATTTTTACATCAACTGCTAAACACCATAAGGCCATATTTGTCATTACTCCTTCACCACACCCCTCTCTCACAGGCCGGTGATGTGCACCCCAACCCGGACCAACCTCCAGCATTATTGCAACTAAACCATTCTCTCAACCCAAAAAAACCTAAGTCCCTGCGCATCACTACATTCAATGCACAAAGTATTAGAAGCAAAATCCCTAACCTGCATACATGGCTCTCCCACAACCACCCTGACATAATCACCATATCTGAAACTTGGCTCAAACCCTACACAAAAGATCATGAAATCCTACCACCTGGTTACCAAATGAGTCGCAGCGATCATCCCCACAAAAAAGGAGGTGGAGTAGCTGTAATCTACCCCACCTCCCATACCGTAACCCCCTGCACCAATTCAATTCCAACCTTTGCCAATGCTGAATTAACAATAAGACTACTAAAAATTAACAAGCACAAATCCATATGTACAGCTGCCCTCTATATCCCCCCTGGTGATAACATCAAAATGCTTGAGAACATACTATCCTGGTTCTCCTCCCATATAAATAATAAAACCTGTATCCTTGGTGACACCAACATCAATTGGTCCTCCTTCAATTCAGATGCCCCTTCCCATACTATCAACCTGCACAACTTCTGCCAACTAATTCACTCACCTACCAGACCAAATAAAGATGGTACCCTCAGGTACCATCATTGACTGGATCTTTATAACACATCCAAGTCTCATCAACAAATCGAGTATATTACCAGATCCTCTCAGTGACCACTTACCTGCCTTCGCTGGCCGACTCCCAACTCCCCTACAAAAACAACACCACAACATTCAAACTCGCAACCTGTCATCTTTCAATCCCCAAACCTTCTCAGAATGCCTTAAGTGCATCAACTGGACCCCTCTAAGAACTCTCCCTCTAGATGACGCTGTCTCCCATTTCAACCACTCATTCCTTACCCTCCTTAACCAGCAAGCCCCCCCCCCCCAAGAACCAAATGCATCAAATCCAATCCTTGCCCATGTTTTTCCAACAAAACCAAACTCGCCATGCAACAAAGGGACAAAAAATGGAGGCAGTATAAAAAAAAAAAAAAAAACCCAAGCTCCCTCCTAGAATTTAAGGAACTCCACCAAAAACCTAATTATCAAAGACTGCCAAGCTCACTATTCCAAACTTCAGTCTCTGCACTCAGCAAACCCCAAACAATTCTGGGACTCCATCTCATCTATATTAAATCCTGGTAATAAAGAAAACCCCATCCCAATCCCACCCTCTCTGACTTCGACACTGCCTCTCAATTCAATTCCTTCTTCATAGACTGTACAGCCAAACTATCCAACTCCTTCCCACCACAATGCCTCACTCCAAAACCCCCTCTCTACCCAGTTAAACCCCTCCTCACCCTTCTTCCTTAAGCCCATTCCCACAAGCATGATAAAAAGTCTCCTCCTCAAACTCAAACCCTGCCGCAGTGCACCTGACAATCTTTCTCCTACATTCCTCAAACTATCTGCAGACAGCATCCCCTTCCCCGTCTCTATACTCATAAAAAGAAACATACGTCCCTTCCATCTGGCACCATGCCTACATCATCCCCCTCCACAAGGGTTTAAAAAATACTGACACCACCAACTTCAGGCCCATCGCCATCCTATCCCCTCTGTCTAAAATTCTTGAGAAAACCATCCAAGCTCAACTAATGATGCACTTAACCCAAAACAATCTCCTCTCCCCTACTCAGCGCAGTTTCTGTCCCGATCACTTCACCATAACTGCCCTTCTTTCCTTTCTAGAAACCGTCAACCAAGAACGTGACTCAGGCAAATTTGTGTCTACATTATTCCTTGATCTATCAGAAGCCTTTGATACCATCTCCCACACCCTTGTCATATCACAACTATCTACTCTACACCTCTCTCCCCCTCTCTAGATTGGTTTTCCAGCTCCCTATCCAACCACCAACAAGCAGTCCAATGGAAAACCTCCACCTCCTCCTTCCTTCCTACACCCATAGGTGTCCCCCAAGGATCTGTTCTTGGCCCTCTACTATTTAACCTATGTATTAACAACTTTCATCACTCTGTCCCAGATTCATCTGTCATCAAGTATGCAGATGACTCGACCATCATCTGCTCAGTTTTCTCACCCTCTGAACTTCTAGCTAAAACACAATTAGTCTTCTCCAAAACAGAAATCTGGATGCAGTCCAACCACCTAGCCCTGAATGCAAATAAAACAAAACTAATGATCTTCTGCCCCAGCAAAAACTCAACTATCGATAAAACCTCATTTATCATACAAACCCAGAATAACACTCCCCTTGATATAGTCTCCACCATTAAACTTCTCGGTATCATCATAGATGAACTAAAATTTGACACACACATCCACTCTGCAATCAGAGAAACTCACCAAAAGTTAGGTCTTATCTACAGACACATCTCCTTCCTTCACCCCTCTACCCATCAAGCCCTGGCATCTACTTTCTTCCTATCTGCCCTAATGTATGATGCACCCCTGTTCACAAAAATACACATCAGCCTACGAAACAAACTTGAATCCTGCTACCACAAAATCTGCAAATTTGCAACCAGTTCTAAATACTCTTCCCACCACAGCCACTCCCTCCTAAGCTCAATTGGTTTGAACTTCCCAACTACCTTAGTTACCTACAACTTACCACTTAGCCCACAAACTTATCTACAAATATGCAAACTGCCCTTCTCTGGCTACATCCTTAAAACCCTATATACCCAACTGCCAACTCAGATCCACAAACCAAAATCTCCTTCAAATCCATAAACCATCTCATCCTCCAGGCAACTACTTCTCTCCTACACCGTAATCAAAAAAATGGAATTATCCCCCTCCCCTTCACAGCCTTCCCCAGCATGACAATTTCAAAAACCAACTACTATCTCATCTATCATCCGAATGGATATGCCCATTCCACAGTCCAACATAATCCCCTCTCCACCCTCTCTCTTTCTGCACAACTCCTTAAGATTCTCTCTGCTGCCTCGGACTGTGTATCTTCAATGGTATTCTCCATAGCCCCTTCTGTTACTCTCTCCATGCATTATAGACCACCTAAACTAAAAAAAAAAAAATAATAGCTATATCTCAACTCGCATAGAATTCTCCTGCCACGAATTACACTCTGTATCTGATCACTTCTACCTACCATTATAATCTAGTTACTATATATTTTAAATGTTTTACTCACTTGAGCTTTTAACATACTGTATTACACACTCTGAAATGTCTTTAACATGTTCTGCACAGTTACTTGTTGTGTCCCTAGTAACTTGCAATATGTAATTGAAATGTATACATTTTTGCCATTTCTTTGTAACCCGCAAGTTGTAAATTCAAATGTAACTGTAATTTGTTTTGGAGCTTTTCTCCACGGGTCTCCACTGAAAACGGGCTCTTCTGGCCCAGTGGACTTCCCCGGTCATCAAACTCAAATAAATAAAAAATACTTGCCCCCAATGGCTTTCTTTTCTAGTAGTCCTAATCTTTATATTCTTTTCTTTTTCTTAGCACTTTCTGTTGCTTCCAATTTTTGTCCACTTCTGTGATTACCTCCATATCTATGACATCAAAAAGGCCTCTGATAATCTGAGTGTGGGTATAAGCTTAAATACATTTTCTGTATGGTTTATACCTTCCACTGCACTTGAATCTCATAATGTCAACAGAAGTATATTGAGTCCCAAGACTGCAGGCACTACAGCTGCAGTCAGTTTCAGAGCAGCATGCCTCCTTCAGAGGGATATACAGTTTTGCCATCTATTGATGTTTATTTATAAGTGACAGGTGTGAAGCAGTTTTCTTATTTTTCTAACTGATCAAACACTTTTTAGGGTCAATCAGATGGGGATTCCAAGATGATTAATAGCTTGAACTTTATTCCTAGGTGTCAAGGTAGTTTAGATTAATATTTACTTAATTCTTCAATTGTTCTTCTAATGCTGCATTTTGTACATCCATTATGGCCAAAGGCCATTCTTTTATCTAAAAAAAAAAAGTCTTATCCATTTGTAGTTGTACTTTTTAGGATTTATCAGATGAGCAATACAGGTATAGCTCATGCACATAAAAAAAAATCATTTAGAAAGAGTTTTATGGACATCAAAATGTATCAGTCACATTGTCTGAAATGTATCAGTCACATTGTCTGTTAAGTAAACAGCTTTGAAATGAGGCAAAGCAAAACAGAAATACTGATTAAGAATCACATGGAATGTGTGTCACTGGATTCTTATGCCATTTTTAAAAGTGTAATACCAATTTGGTATGGCAACTGCAATGTACCTTATTAATTGGGATATTTTATACTTCTATAGCTACGACTAGTCAAAGAATGTACACTTATGTTACAAGCTTTTTCATAATCTAACTAGATCATATTTAGGTTCCAGTCCATTTTACAGCTCTGTATTAAGGTTTTGTTTAGTAAGACATTATCCTAGTACAGTTTTCTTTTATTGCCTTTCTTTTCTAATGATCACTTTTTATCTAAATAATTGTAAAGTGTCTGAATTAATTCCTGTATACGACTTGAGTGTTGCTGCAAGAAAAAGCAACTGATCCTCTGGCACTGGTTGATGACATCATTGATGAAGTTCATAGGAAAAGGGACAGTGGTTGGTTTGGACCCCTTTCATCCCCTAAAGGGCCAATCTCAATACCGAAAGAATGCCAAATTCCGGTAATCACGGCCACTCAGGTAAAAACCGCACTCACCAAAGCCAAGAATACAGCATCCATGGGACCAGATGACATCCCAGGCTGTGTACTGCATGAACTACAAAATGAAGTGGCACCTCACTTATGTGTCATGTTTAATTATAACCTCACCTCAGGCTTTGTGCCCACAGGTTCATAGATTAGTACTAAGCTAACTGCCCTTGCAAGCCATTTTAAGCCTAGTCAATTATCCCTTGTGAGACTCAAACCCTGCACCTTGTGTTTGTAAGACAAACACCTTACCCATTAGGCCACCCACCCAATAGCTACAATCATCCAACTCCACAAGGGTGGGATCCACTTTGGATCCTGGGAACTACAGTCCCATCAGTCTGATGAGCCTGATCTTCAAGGCCATGGAATATATTATCATGGAACTTATAAACACAGACATTGGCAACCTTCAAACACTAGGCCCCAACCAGTTTGGGTTTGTGAAGGGCCGATCTTGCCTCCTGAACCTGATCAACTTCTTTGAATCAGTCTCCAGAGCCATGGACAAGGGTAAGGTGGTTTACACAGCCTACTTGGACCTCGCCAAGGCTTTCGACACTATCCCCCACTCTGGAATCATAGATAAACTTACTAAGCTGGGCATTAATCCCTACATCGCTCGATGGGTTGCAAACTGGCTTACTGACAGAACACACACTGTAAATGTACCCGACTCCAAATCCACCTGTAGACAAATGGTGTACCACAGGGTTCTGTCCTGGGACCACTCTCGTTTGGCATCTACTTCTCTGAAGTACAGGCCAAAGATGACTGCAAACTGGGAGCCATTACTGAATCCACAAATTATGTGGATATACTACAAAAGGGCCTTACCAAAACAGATGCCTGATGCCAGAGCCATGGGCTCAAG
Source organism: Protopterus annectens (assembly GCF_019279795.1). Taxonomy (NCBI): domain Eukaryota; kingdom Metazoa; phylum Chordata; order Ceratodontiformes; family Protopteridae; genus Protopterus; species Protopterus annectens. The sequence continues at coordinate 814,050,677 of NC_056746.1, forward strand.
CTAAATGCCAAAAAATGTATAGTTGTCCCCTTTGGGAAAAACCACGTACCTGTGAACTACCATACAGATGGCAGTACACTAAACACTGAAAGTGTGATAAGAGACCTGGGGACACAGGTGGGCAGTGGCTTCACCTCTGATAACCCACATAGCCACAACAGTTAGAAAATCCTTCTACGTGGCATGCCTCATCACTAAAGGCTTTTAATCTAGAAAAAAGGAGGTCATTGTCCCTCTGTACTCATCCCTCATTAGACACATTATAGAATACAATGCCCCGTTTGGTATGTACATCACAAGACATCTGCAACAACTAGAAAGGCCGCAGAAATAGCTCACAAAAAGAATCACAGGCCTAAAGCAGATGCTTTATGCTGACTGTCTAAAGAAACTCCAGCTATACTCTGTCACATATTGTCTACTCAAAGGTGATCTTTGCCTAACATACAAGGCCATGTCAAACCCGGAGTTGCTGGACATGCTACACTTAAAGAAATCCCAATCCCTCCAAGCCACACGCTCCAGGGATCTTAACATTGTCATTACAATGAATAGAACATGCTGGAGGGATAGGTTCCTGACCCAGAGACTCCCCATGCTCTGGAATAGGCTGCCCATACATGTCAGGCAGAGCACCTCAATGGCCCTTTTCAAGAGGAACCTTGACCATTGGATGGGAGATAGGAAATTCACTCTGGGGATCACATCAGTAGCCCTGCTAGACATGGGTCCAGGAAAGTAAATATTTTTGGGAAGCAATAGCCAGGCAATCATTATGGCTAGGCTTGGACAGGCACTAGGGACAATAGCCTAGTACACTACAGTTGTGTACACTTACCATAAATGTAGATGTTCGAGTGTATTCACTGTTACAGTCATTACTTTGCAATGTGGTTTTGATTCTTTGGAGGCCTCCTGCAGGGCCGCGGTCACGGGTTCTGTCATTAGGAGGCATGCTTGGTTAAAGGAACAAACTTTTCCAGATCATGGCATAATTTGATGCATCCGTTGTCAATGTCTGCCTGGCTGGGGGTGAGGTGAATGGCTGTCTCTTGTTCTGGTGACAGGCCGTCGCCCACCATTGAAACTCCTGTTGCAGACAGGGAATGAGAGTAATTATTGTTACCAGGCTGTGGCAATGCTGAGTCCAAACACTTTTTAGGTACCATTGAAGTTTCCTCATATGCAGTCTTGCAGATGGAATTAGTAGAATGCAGGATGCCATGAAGCCCAAAGCCTGCAATATTTTTCTTGCAGATAAATGGGCCTTTGTTGCCAACAGTTTGAAATAGGTAGTCAGTTGCCTTTGTTTGTCTGGCATGAGATAACCATCTGAGCAGTTGTATTTAAGCTTGCACCCAGGAATATTATCTCTTGAGAGGGTACTAGTTTTGATTTCTGTTCACTGACTGTGTACCCTAGGCATGGTAGTAATTTCTTTACAAATGCCAGATACTGTAGTAGAATGTCCCTGTTCTCTGCTTGTATGAGGCAGTCATCCAAGTAAGGATATATTTGTATTCCTCTGTCTGCAGAATGCAATTACTGGTGCCAGGCACTTTGTGAAGACCCTGGGCGCAGTAGATAAGCCAAAGGGCAGTGCAGAGAATTGGTAGTGCATTGAGCCAGCTTTGAATCTGAGGTATCTTCTGCATGTTTGTCTGATTGGGGCATGCAGGTATGCCTCTTTTAGGTCTAAAGTCACAAGCCAAGCCTTCTTGTCCAGCATGGGCAGAAGCTGCTGCAAAGTCAACATTCTGAATTTTGGTATATCCAGATATGTGTTTAGAATAGATAGGTCCAGTATTGGTCTCCAGGCTTTGTCCTTTCTGGGTACCAAGAACAGTCTTGAATAAAATCCTTGTCTCTGCTCTTGCTCTGGTACTTGTTGAATGGCCCTCATGTCCATGAGGGATGAGACTTGTTTTTGTGCCTCTGCCCATTGGTTTTTTGATAGGTCTGGCCAACCGTTTGTCCTTGGCAGGGTATGAAAGTGAAACTTGTAGCCCTGTGACACTATGTCTAAGACCCATTTGTCCTGGGTTATTATGTGCCAATTTTGAGAAAAAAAGTGCTAGTTTTCTCCCTAAAGGTGCTGCCAGAAGATAAGTGCTTGGCACAGGCAGGGGGACATCATTGGGACTGTTTCTTGTAAGGCTGTGATTTGTCTTCTCCACTTTTGGACATAGAAGCACCCCATTGTTTAGACCTGTATGAACCTTGGGGCTGGGATCTGCCTCTTGGGCATCTGTATTGGCCCCTTTGTGGTTTGTCTGACACTGGAAAGGACCAATTCTTTGTAGGCCAGTGTCTGCTAAATCTTGGAGGCTGTACCTGTAAGAAATCCTTGACTGTTTGCATAGATTTATCTTTGTCCTCCATTTTCTTTAACACCTCTTCTGCTTTAACACCAAACAAAGTATCATGCTGTAATGGAGCATCTAATAATTTTGCTTTAACATGATCTGGCAGAGTTTGTTCCTTTAACCAAGCATGCCTCCTAATGACAGAACCCGTGACAGCGGCCCTGCAGGAGGCCTCCAAAGAATCAAAAACACATTGCAAAGTAATGACTGCAACAGTGAAACATGAAGAACATCTACCTATGAACCTATACATTTTTCATAGATATTAGGGTGGCTGTGGTGGTGCAGCGGTTAGCATTGCTGCCTCACAGCAAGAGGTTCTCCGGTTCGATCCTCGGCTGGAGTGCCTTCTGTGAAGAGTCTGCATGTCCTCCCTGTGATCACGTGAGTTTCCTCCAGGGTCCTCCCTGTGATCACGTGAGTTTCCTCCAGGTGCTCCAGTTTCCTCCCACATCCCAAAGACATGCCATAGGTGGATTGGGCACACTAAATTGGCCCTAGGCAAGAGTGCGTGCATGTGTGTGTGCCTTCTGTGGAAGGTTGGGTGCTGGGCTGGCAACTCGACACTGTAAAACTCCACTGCCAATCATGAGCAGACAGGTGATCCACTGTGGTGATCCCTAACTGGGAAAAGCCGAAAGAAGAAGAATTCTGTGATATTCTGCTTCTACTGAGTCTTTTATTAGAAATTATATAACTCAGATCTTGATCTGTTTTAATACTTTAGTTTCATTTACTCACTCCAAGAATCTTCAGTGTATGAAAACAAGATGTCATTCCAACAATGGTAATCTTCTAGGACTCTAACATTTTGAAATTAGCGTAATTAATTTATATTCCAAACTGCAGGGCGGCAATTATTTGTAACAGCACTAAGGATAATAAAATAGAAAAATTATTAATAACTTAGGTATGTGTGCCACTTGAGCCAGTCTTTATAACAGCTATATTGTACATCTCTCCAATAACAACACTGTAAGATACAGCAAAGCCGCACCAGATGGAGCAGACATCCCAAATCAAATCTGAATGAACCTGAGCCCAAATGTGAAATGATGGTACTAGGAAGTGGTTTTATATACTCCCTATGGCAGTACTTACTATTTAACTCACTGGGTAAACTTTAACAGGAACAGTTTAGATGTATTTAGAGCCAATTGTAACAGAGTATTTATGTTATATTCTAACAATTTGCTAACAGTTTATTTCTTCAATTAGGAGCATGTAAAAGCTATCGATACAGTCTGCTATAGTATCTCCTTACTGATGTCACATTACTCAAAAAGAATATCACTTTACTGGAAATCTACTTGAGTGGATGAAACCTTTCTAGAAAATCCATAAAGGTAATTATGAAGTATTTGCTTATTTCTAAGCTATATTTGCCATTAGTGATCAGTGTTTATAAGTGGTGACAATTGTAATCAATCATCTGTTCAACAGAAAGTTCTTTTTCTCTTTCCTTCCTACTATTTATAGAATACTTTCGTTTAATTGTATGCAGATGTTTGTATATAAAACAGGGTAGTGATGTGTTTAACTATTAGTATCATGTTATGGAAAGTCAATTTATTTATTTTTTGACCTGCTAACTTCCCCAAACACTTGATGGGATTTGAAATGCAATGATGATGTCATCATAATTTACATAATCCCACCTTGGTTGCTATACAGATCAGTTACTAGCAGATTTTATTTTTATTTAGAACAAATTTGTATTTCTACTAATTATTAACATTTAATCAAATGTCTTGTGTACTTTATATTCCAGACAACTTTCAAGCTGCTGAAGCAATAACACAGGCAAAGGAGATCTCCGTTACACTTCAGCGTCACTCACACAGCTGACCACGGAGTTCTAATACAGTACCCAAACAAATTTCTTAATGCTATACGAAGTTCAGTTTACAGACAACCGCGAGAGCACTTGGATACAGAGAAAAAGAAACTGCTTTTCAATTCAAAGTAGCACACGAGGTTACTGTTTCACGAAAAAAACAAATGACAGTTTAGAATGTTAAAACACTAAGCTGGAAACAAGATCAGGGAAAAGAAATTGTGTCATTTTTAAATCATATACTGACAGAATGCTTGAAAAAACAAGTGTTCTTTACAATATATACATACAATCAAGTTCTGATATTATCTATTTCAGGTTTCTGATTAAACAGACAGTAAATTAATCCTTCCCCTTTTTTTTCTCATTTCCCTCCCTCTTTCCCCTCTCCCTCCCCTAATAAAAAAAAAGGAAAAGGAAGAGACAATTCAAGAAAGAAATAAACATATGTGTGTAGGATCCAACTAACTTTACATCCTAGGTATCACTAGCAGTTGTATCTAATAAGAATATAGTAATATTAATTTTAGATTGCAAGCTTCACTGGTTAAATAAATGAAGAGTTATACAAGACAAGTAAGGTAATGATACATACTACTTTAGGTTTCCATAAACATTTATGATTTAGCTTGACCTTTGAGAGAATTAGGAAGCCCAGTATTTTCAGCTCCAGTTTTCATTTTCTTCTTTCTTACATCAATCCAGTTATTTTTCTCGGGTGATCTTTTAAGGGTTATAGATGGTGACCAGTCCATGCCTTCTGGGATTGTAATGATGTTGTTCTCATACACAATAGTCATGAAAAAGAGTGGTGGATAGATATTTAGCTAGATGAGTGGTTTCTAGAACTCTCTGAACATTTATTGAAGCTGGAGTTAAATGAAAATAAGTCTGACTTATTAGTTACACACAACAGAGTTTGTAATAATACACTCTAATATACTCATCAGTAAGAGATTGACTGTTAATACAGCAATAAATAATTGAACAACACATTAAGATGGTGAGTTTTTCCTTTAATTCCATTCCCAAACTTTTTTCAAATACACTGCCTGTCTTTGTTATTGACAAAAAAAAAATACAGGGAATGCAAATCAACATATATGTTGTGTAATGATATGTAGACATATGTGTGTGTGCTTGTGTGTGTAGGGGTACATATGAATAGGTGTATATATGCGTACATATAAAAGACAATAACTACGATGTTGAGAATAAAAATTTATACATAGACACAGTAATATTGTAACTAATTAGATCACTAGGTCTGACTTTGGTAAAAGACTGAAGATCAAATATGTAGTAATGGGAGATTCATTGTGCAGGGCTCAAATGTTCAACTTAATGCTTTAGAAATATAATGACAAATGCTAAAAAGGAAGTTGAAGGGAAATAGAAAGAGGGAATAAATAAAGGGGAAAGGAATATATATATATATATATATGTGTGTGTGTGTGTGTGTGTGTGTGTGTGTGTGTGTGTGTGTGTGTGTGTGTGTGTGTGTACATGGCGTGTGTGTGGCCACAGTGTGTGTGTGTATATATATATATATATATATACACACACGTGTGTATATATATATATATATATATATATATATAAACTCTAGACAGTAGTGAAACTTGCTGCAATAGAAGATGTGATATTTAAACTTTATGGAAGTACAGATTTCTCTGTGCCTAACCAGATATATACCTACACATAATTTGTTAGAAAGCAAATTGATGTTTATTAATTAATGTTGGAGTCTCTCCATGGTTATCTAAACTTACTGAGTTTGAGATAGATAGGAATTGCTTGAGCAGTACCTCCTCCTATAACCATCACCATTTGTAAATGTACAATATATGTCTTTGCTCATGATTATGCTATTGTAATACTGTTACTAGCTGATAGCAGTAGGGAAATATGGGAAATTACTATATAGGGGAGTATCAATCATATAATACCTCATAGTAGGGGAAATGCTTTAGTAATTAATTACATATATCTTCTACTATAAATACTTGAATGCTGATCTACTAATTTATTGAATCATTCTGGTTAACCCTGTTATTGTTTATCCATCTTTAAATTAATGGAATTATTTTTGTAATCAGATGTTCTTTGAGCCCTTTAATAGATAATTCTACTTATACATGATCGTTATCAAAATATTATTTATCTGATCCTATAATTATTCATATAGAAGTGAATATATATATATATATATACTACAATTGAACAAAAGTTTATTAGTGAAATTTAGTTGCACTGTTTATAATCAAACTGTATATTATACTAATATATTGTTGTTCTGTCATATCAATTAATATATAGACTTTCATATAACACATGCTCTGCAGCCTCAAGTTGGGCAAACTTGTTTCAAAATTCTGGAAGTGATGATTAATCTGATTGGATATTTTTATTCTGTCAGATTAGGAATGTTCTACATTCCATGTCAGTTAATGGATTTACTGTTTATCAAAAGTTTAGTTTTAAATGTTTTTTTTTTAGGCCCCATACTGTTATTAAATTATATTTTATATTGGGAATCAACAACTTGTCATCAAAATATAAATTCTTTCCAAGAAGGGTAAGCAAGTTTTAAATATCATGATTGTTTGCTATCACATTTTACTAACACACTAAACTTTTAAACAAAAAAGATGGACTTGACTTTTCTTTCCTTAAACGTTAATGGTTTAAATAGTCCAGGGAAAAGATTCAACCTATTAAAATACTTGAAATTAAATAAAGCACAAGTAATATTTTTACAAGAAACCCATTTCAAAATAAATGATAGCTTTAGCTGGAACCCAAATGAATACCTAAGATTATCCAACTCCTCATACACTAAAAAAAATAGAGGTGTTCTAACATTATGGAAGAAAAGGGTTATCTCCCCTCAGATCTTATATAATTATGAAGATAAAGAAGGACTTCTGACAATAATAAAATTTAGAAACAGAATTTGAACACTGGTCAATGCCTATTGGTTCCCGGGAATTGGGCTAACAACAATAAAAAACACTTAGAACTCATCACTAACAATTTTAAGGGTGGCCTGATTTTAGGGGGTGATTTCAACTGTTTACTAAATGACTCAGAAACTACTAACAAGAGACCTTTTCATATTACTCCTATAGGGAAAACTCTCAAAAAATGGACGGATAACTTACAGCTATATGATTTATTTTATCTCAGAAATGATAATTCATTAGAATTTTCCCACTGTGATTTTAGATACAGGACTCAAACCAGAACTGATAAAATATTTATATCCCAAGACCTAAAAACAAAAATATCACACTTTGCAATAGTCCCATACTCTATGTCTGATCACAATGCACTTATTTTTAATATTCAAACAGATTTTAAAAAAAGAATACCAGCTTATATTACTAAATTGAAACAGTTTGAACCTTGGCTTGATAGAGAGAGATTTTTTCTTAGATACAAATCTAACCAGTGAAGTAAATGTAGTAATTCTTTGGGATTTGTTAAAAGCTCATCTATATGGCAAAATTATTGCATGGTTTAATAATAAAATGAAGGAATGAGAGTCTGAACATCTAATATACAAAAACAAATTGTATTAATTAATAAAGATAATACTTAAATCACTTCACACAAGAAAAAGGAAATTGAATCCTTAAAAAATATATAATGACATTTTAACTCATAAAACCAAATTGGCCCTAGAAAAATTAAAACTAAATTATCTCTCTATATCTCCAAAATATATGTGTAATCTACCACTGAGAGTGAAAAGAAACTCCATTGAAAACAACATTGTAAATGTACTCCATGAAGGGAGAAATAATAAAAAAGTTATTGATATTAGTGATATCTTAGATGCCTTTAAGTATCACTTTTCGGAACAATACAAAAACAATGACTCTCAACATGAATTCATAGGCCACAGTCTAGACTTCCCAGAATTTAAAAGTCTACCAGAGAGTTTGATTAATGAGATTCAGAAACAAATCTCTGTAAAGGAAATTTAATGAAAAAATTAAAGAAAGCAAAAACAATAAATCACCGGGCATAGATGGTATTATTAATGAAATATATAAGCTTTTACCATACTCCACTATCTCACTCTTACACAAAGCCCTGAATGAATCTTATTTACAAGGTATAATTCCACCCTTGTGGAAATACTCATTTAATTACTCCCATACTAAAAGAAAATAAAGATTCTCATATGTGCAAATCATATAGGCCAATTTCTCTGATTAATAATAACTATAAATTATGAATGTCTATTCTAGTTAACAGATTTAAGAAATCGTTAACCCATCTCATCTCAGAAGATCAAATGGGATTTATTTATAATAGACATACTCAAGATAATCAAAGAATTATAACTACCATAGATATCTTAAATAGGGATAATCAAGAGGTTGCTATAATCACTCTTGATATTGAGGCCTTTGATTCATTAAACTGGAAATATCTTTTTAAAATTCTTAAATCATACAAATTCCCTACTCAATTTATTACTTTTATAAAAAATGTTTATTATAACAATTTAGCATATGTAAAATTAGGTCCATTTATGTCAGAACCTATCAAAATTACTAAAGGTACTAAACAGGGATGCCCAATGTCTCCGATTCTACTCATTTTAGCAACAGAACCCCTTTCTTTGGAAATTCAATCTGATCCTAAAATTATAGGCCTAAATATAAATAATAATTTTAATTCCAAAATAATGTTATCTGCAGATGATATCTTACTTACTTTAATAAACTCTGAAGAATCCTTACAGGAATTAGATTTACTAGTCAAACATTTTATTATATTTCTGGCCTAAAAATCAGTAGATCTAAATCTAACCACATGCTTCTAAATAAAAAAAATCTTAATGATAATACTAATTTGGCTACTAATGAAATAATTGGGAAGCAGGTTTCTTCACTGAAGTACCTAGGGATTGACCTATGCGAAAATATTGACCTAACTTTAAACACAAACTATAAAAACATTATAAACACATTAAAAATTTTCACAGAGGAATGGAATAAATTACATCTAAAATTTGAAGACAGATTACAATTAATTAAAATGATCTTATTGCCAAAAATAAATTACATAGCTCTTTCTATCTCTATATTACCCAGCAAAAATATTTTAAAAGAAATAAAACTCTATTAAAATTTTGATGGTACCCTAAAAAGCATAGGATAGCTCTAACTAATCATATTAGCCCATGGGAACTTGCAGGAATAAATTTCCCAGATTTAGAATCCTACATTAAAGCTTCTAACCTCAAAACAATATTAAATTGGATAGACCCAAAATATTCTTCAGCTTGGAAATTGTTACATACAAATATTATCTTAAATGAAAATAAACTAATAAAAAAATTACAATTAACCAAATTAACTAACAAACTTTGGTATGTACTCAGTATCAATATACATAATACTATTAAATTTACTAATCTAGATTATTTAAATCATATCTATAAGACATTTAGAAGTTCAGTAAATAACAATATTGACATTAAACTATGGATCCAGCTTCTATTCCCCTTTAAAACTACAAAAAAACTTTTTTGATAATATTAGCTTAGATACACTCAGCTACTGGGAAAGAAAAAAAAATGTACATGCTGGTATCATTGCACAAAGAACCGAGTTGCACTAGATGCTCAAAATTTGATCAAAGAGTATGATCTACCATCATCAGACTGGCTACTTCTCAATGGTCTATTTCCATTCACTCAAGATTTGTGCAGAACAATACAGAGTTCTTCCTATAGCTCATTGCCCAAATTTATAATTCTTATGCATGAAACACTGCATGGTGAACTTAATTGGAAAAAATCTCAAATATTTATAAAATTATTACTTATAAAACTACTCCTAATCAGAATTTTTGGGATTTTGTTACTAGAGATTGTACACTGTCCCTGTCTCCTATGAATATATCAAAAATTTTACACTCTCTTAAATTAACCTCTAATTTACAAATATGGGAGATTTTTTCCTGGAAATGTTGGCATAGAGGTTTTTACACTCCTAATAAAATTGCTAAATTTAACTCCTCTGAACAGGTGATATGTTGGAGATGCTCTTTGGAATGTAAGGCCGATTGGTCTCACATCTTTTATGATTGTTCTAACATTAAGAAATTTTGGAATGATATTGAAAATTTTCCCCAAGCCATCTTTACTGATTCCTTTATATTATCAAAACTTTTAATTCTTTTGAATGTAAATGAATCTATTGTATTGAATAACAAAAATAAATATCGTCTTTGGACAATTCTAGCAGTAGCCAAAAAATGTATTACAAGAAGATGGAAGTCATCCTTCATTCCAACTTTACAAGACTCTTTTGGTTGAAGTAGTGTCAATGGAAATAAAAGCTAAAGAATCAAGAATATACCCAAGAAAATGGACTAAAAACCCTTGGACAAAAGTTATATCTCTTATTCAGTCATTGAATTCAGATATGTTTTCATCTAATTAGTCATATTGAAAGTATGAATGAATGAATATTGTACCCTACTTTACAGTTTATATAACTTGTTGTACTCTTTATTTTCCTTCTTTTTTTTTCCTTATACACTGCTTGAGGCCTTTGTAAAATTTGTACATAGTTTAATCATATTTTGTTGTTCAAATGATTGTTATTGAAAAATCAATTAAAAAAAATAATCTTCAGTGATCTTGTACCTTTTTCTAGCAGTGACATATCTATTTTCTTGTTTTACGTGTTTTTCTAACATTTTCATAGTGCTTCCTCTGTGTTACTTTCCTTTGCCATTATATATATCTCCACACAGCAGTTTGCCTTTTACTGTGTTTAGTTGCACAGTATTGTAATTCTGTCAGAATACATCATATGGATCTCTTTTAACTGTTTAATTTACTGTGTTCATCTGTTTTATAAATCTTCTAACACTGTTATACACTTCAAATAGTGTCTTTCTCTTGGCTAAAAGAATGTATACACCAAGTGTGTGTGCTTCAGTATATAGGTCCTTGTCCATAAGAAAATCATAACCAAAAAACGCAAATTTCTTATTCTGAGATTCATGTCAAAGCATCAAAATCTAGTATCTCTAATAGCTCTGTACAGAAACAATATGGCCAAAACTACATAAATCAATATGACAATACAGTTTCGTCAAAAAACAGACCCCCCCCCAAAAAAAATACTGTGTTCTTGGCTGAGAATTAATTTACTTGATGTCTGTTTCCTGCTGTTTACCCACGTGCATAATGCTAAGTTTTCAACTAGTTTTCCTGAAGGAGGTTCTGAAATTGTGATTTGTGGCATATCTTCAGTAAAACTGTCCTGCTTTGTTTGTGCCATTTCTTGAGCATATACTGAATTATTATGTTGAAAACTTTTCTGTATACAAGGCTTCACATTGAAACTTGTGACTCAAAGCTGGTTTATCACCTCAGTATCAATATAAACTTTTTAAAATCTGTTTGGTGACTGTATAAGCAAGCAAAAGGACATGTTCCCGCAATAAACGGGGTCTGATATTAATTCCACAAACCACAGCAAAAGTTCAAACCAAGAAATGCTTATAGCTTGTAAAAACTTGAATAAAACGTACAAATGTGCAGAGCAAACAGTTTTTGGGTACAGCCCTTCTTCAGTGCAAAGACATATGTGTTCTAACAGCTATTTCTATATCAAATGACAGTGATCACATGACATTCATAGCCAATAAAATCTGAAAAATTAAAACTCTTTCATCATGTAACAATTATATAACTTCCTAAAACATACAAATTACCCATGCAACATTTATAAGTATATATACACATGAGCTGCATGCACTCTGCACATTTGTAAGTTTTATTAAAGTTTTTACAAGCTACAACTGTTTCTTGGTTTGAACTTGTGCTGTGGTAACTGTGTAAGACCAATGGACAAATAATCTCTTTTCATAGGGAATCCAGGATCACTGTCTGGTTAAAGTCTGGATGGAGTCAAACAGTAGGCAAATCAAGGTAGAAAGACTCAAACCCTGTACCCTGGGGTAAAGGAAGCAGTCCATTAATCACTATGAGTTTTAGTTCTCTGCACTAACTGCCAGACTAAGGAACTGTTTGCTTTTAAATATATTTAAGTTTTGTGTTGTTATTCCCTTCTTTATAAAATTAGGTATGTATGAGTGCCCTCCTTTGTATACATATTCAAATATCTTTGAAGTTTCAATGGTCATATTGGTTACATATTTCCTTTTTTTAATATATGCTTTACCTTTAAGTTTCTTTTTGTTTTCCCATTTACACGCTTCTTATTTTTGTACTTTGGAGTTCTTTCCCTTGCAACACTTTCTTGCTCACACATTTTTTTCAGATGAACCAGTATTTATTTGTCTTGATATTGTTTTGTGTTTATTTTTTATTAATTATATTACATTTTTAACTATAGCTTCAGATAGTTTTTTTTTTTTTTTGATGCAGCATTTCTCTCTTTTAAATGTATTTGTGACACTTGCTGTGCATAGTCTTCATGGAATTTCTGGGTTTGTCATGTACCAAATACAAAGCAATTTTTTATCCCTAAATGTCCACTTTACTGTCTCTAAGCTTCCTGATTGTCAGATTATTTTTCCCATCTCCCCAGGGGTGTACTGACACATGGCTCAATCTTGTTCAACTGCGGTCGGTCTTTAGATTATATTTGCCTGCAAGGGCAGCTGGCATAGCACTTAACTATAAACATATTCACTGCTACCTTTTTATGCCCTGGCTCCAGGGCCTATGCCAGGTATGGGTATGTTTTAATCCTAGGAACTGTGCAGCCAGTCTCCATTTTTTTGTGTTACATTATCATACATGTTTTTCATGTCTCACAGAAAGGTAAGTGTCATTTCAGATTCTATACACAATAGGGTCCACTATATGAGGGTACCCACCTGAGACTGATGAATTCAGCTGCAATAAACTTACTCAAACTTGTATATAAATATCATCCTTTAGTGCAGAACACTGTGAGATCTTTTTCTTCATGAAATGTAAAACTGTTCTTTACAAAATTTGGCCATACTTACTTGGCTTCATAATTCTTTTTGATGTTTACAGCTTTTTCAATGACACAGTGGGAATACATTCTGTTTTAGTGTCAAGACACAGTTAATTTCATAAGTACTGTGCCAATCTTTGATGTCTGCAATGAACACTTTCCTCAGTACCCACAATCTACTCCCTCTGTAATAAATAGGAAGAGCACATGTATTTACTGTATATATAAATATGATTGCAAATTATTTTTTGTTATCCCGATTTGTCCCACTATTACTGAAACTGAGCATTGTTTTATGTTGCTCTAACTTATGCTCATACAGCTTAACATTTTATAAAGGTGTGACTGCTATTATAAAGAATGATCCTTTCCTTACATTTCTTGAAACATTTAGAATTTTGAATTCTGTGGCAGGAACAGACTCCGTTCCTAAGTCTGGCCATACTGCTGGACCTAGATGGATATTTTTGTCCCACATTGCTCTAGTGTCTGCACATCTAGATACTTTCATAGGTTTTGACTCTTAATATGCATTAGAAGTCACTGCACATCGCTATTTCAATAATTAAGGCTACTTCTCTCCTATTTTCCTCAATTACACAATTTCTTGTTTCTGCACACATAGCAGTTGGTACTGCATAATCCCATGCAGACCTTATCTCTTCATTTTCAGTAAATCCTTGTGGTTCATGTTTCCACTGCTTCTCAGTTACCTACACATTGCAACATTTATTTCAGCGCAGCAATCTTGCCCCATTAATGTCCATTTCTGTACACAGACCCTCTGATACTAATAGCACATCCTGTTGTGAGTAACTGTATTCTATTTTGATTCTTACATTACAGCACCAAACACTAGTACTACAAATTTCTGTGTAAGAAAAAATATGATCAAAAGCCCACTGGTCAACTGGGCAATACAGCTTTATCAAAATACAAAGAAAGTATAAAAGAAAAATAACTTTTTTTTGGGGGGGGGTGACAACATAGTAGTTCTTAAGTACTAGGCTAGCTGGTTTGAAGGGCCATTTTAATTACCTAAGCTAAGACTCAAACCCTGCACCTTGTGTCTAAAAGGTGATGATCTTAACCAGTGTGTTACATTACTGTAATTTTTCTTAACAGTTCCAGTTATGGTATTCATCTTCCAACATTGTGTTTTGTATATCTTTGTAGTTTTCTTCTGTAATGTAAATTAACATATCTATTCATTTCTGTTAAGTTAAAAAGTGTGCTTACAGTATTCTGTTCACAGTGGAGACCTTTTCTGACTGGTTTCCTGCTCTTTACCTTTTTACATAAACCTAACTGGTTTTTCAACAAATTCTCCTGGTAAAGGTTTTGAAATTTTGTTTTGAGGCTCATCTCTATTAATACTATCTTGTTTGACTCACTCCAGTCATGCCTTGAGTATTTAATAATTTTTTCATCTTTATTTGAAGGACTACACTGAAACCTTGACTTCTCAGCTTGTCAGTCACTTTAGTTTCAAGTTGCTGCCTTTTTAACCACTTGCTTTTTCAACACATTACAATTTTATATCAGTCTCTTTTTTGCAAAGTCTGCCACACCCGCAGTCGATGGCAAAGCTGTGCTTCACTGTACAACTCTTGCCACAAGCTGAAAATTTATATGACTTCTGCTTTTAAATTGCCAGCATGTTTGTCTTTTATTAAAGGTACACCAGGAATGGAACCAACTTCTAAGTTGGGTCATAGTTATCTTTCATGAAATCAGTATTACTTTAATCTTTTTGTTAAATTTCTCTAAACGTTTATATTTTTTACATACCTTGATGTCAGTGTACCCCTTTCCTAAGTCAGAGCATAATTGAAGTTTATGAAATTAGTATTGATTCAGTCTTTGATGTTAGCCAAGAGTGCTCTTCTAAGCATTTCAATGTACCTAGACATTCCTTCTTCATTTCATATGTGGTTGCATGTATTGGTACCAAATTTAAGTTAAAAAGTACATTTTTATTAGTTCTTTTGTTCCTACTACTATTGGAACTGTCTAGGTAGTTTTCTTCCACATTGCTCTAACTTCTGCTTGCAAATCCTGATGACATTGTGTCTCTTGGTAAGTAAAACACTATGTTTGCTGGGTGTAGTAATTTTGAAGACTAATACTGCTTTATCTTGGACTACTACATATGATTTTCTTTCATCCATTTTTTTGAACTGTTGGCACTGGGTTTTCCTATATGACCCGAAATGTATCATTGTTGATAAAGCTTTATAGTTCATGTTTCTAGTGCTTTTCAGCTACTTCTATATTGTACAATCCCCACTGCAACACTCTTACCAAATTATTATGCCTTTCTTACGCTCAGCCACTATTGTAAAACACTCAGGAATGGAATGCAATAAATGTATATTTCATGAAATCAGAACTGTTTCAATCTTTCCAATATGGGTTTTCTCATGGACTGTAAGGTGACCCTTCTGTATAAAACTCTTGCCACACACGGCACATTTATAGGATTTAATTCCACTGTGTATTTTTTCATGGACTGTAAGATTGCACTTCATAGTAAAACTCTTGCTACATGTGGAACATTCATGGGCTTTAATTCCACTATGGATTCTCTCATGAACTGTAAGGCTGTGTTTTGATGTAAAATTCTTACCACATGTGTCACATTTATATGGCTTCTCTCCACTGTGGTTTCTTTTGTGGATTGTAAGTTGACTTTTCTGTGCAAACATTTTGCCACATATGCCACATGTATAGGATTTATTCCCACTGTGGGTATTATCATGGACTGTAAGGCTATACTTTGTAGTAAAACTCTTGCCACATACACCACATTTATAGGCTTTAATTCCACTGTGGATTTTCTTATGAACTGATAGTTGACTGTGTTGTGTAAAACTCTTGCCACATATAATACATTTATATGATTTATTTCCAGTGTGGATTTTCTCATGAACTGTTAGTGTGTGCTTCGAAGTAAAATTCTTGCCACAAGTGAGACATTTAAATGGCTTGTCTCCACTATGGCTTCTCTCATGGATTGTGAACTGACCTTTCTGTGTAAAACTCTTGCCACATATAGCACATTTGTAGGATTTAATTCCAGCATGGATTTTTTCATGGAGTGTAAGACTGCCCCTCACTGTAAAGTTCTTGTCACATATGGCACATTTATATTGTTTCTCCCCAGTGTGGATTTTACTATGGACTATAAAGTAATCCTTATTCTTGAAGCTCTTTCCACATATAGTACATTTATATGGTTTCTCTGCAATGTGGGCTTTCTTGTGAACTGACAGGTATCTGTTCTGTGTAAAACTCTTGCCACACAAGTTACATTTAAAAGATTTAATTCCAGTGTGGATTTTTTCATGGGCTGTAAGATTGCTCTTATCTGTAAAATTGTTGCCACAGATTGCACATTCAAATGGCTTCTCCCCACTGTGGTATCTTTGATGAACTGTGAAATGACCCTTATGTGTAAAACTTTTCCCACAGGTTGTACATTTATACTGTCTCTTCCATGTGTGCCTAGCTGTATACTGCATACGTTTATACTTCTCTTTGAAGTTCTTTGCACAGGGCTTCCCTCTAGTAAAAGTTTTCAGGCGTGTCTTCAGACTATCTTTATATATTTCCCTTTTATTAATTCCTCTAAATGTTCTTGTTTGTGAACTGTTAATGCTGTGATGAGGATAAAACACATTCCTAATTCCTTTCCTGGTTTTGGTATGACACAATGCTTTGTAGGCAAATGGAAATGTGAACCTCTTTCTACATTTACCATACCTGTATAAAGTTTTTACTACATGATTTTGCAAATAAGGTTTTAGCTTATTCTCCAGGACAACACTCTGGTCATATTGAGCAAATTTATGGAGCAGGTTTCTTGTAGGAGTATCTTCAATTCCTGTAACTACATTATCTGTGAAGTTTTTCGTAGATTCTGCATTCATAAGATTATCTGATACTGATGTCAGACTTTGAATTGCACTCTCTGCACACCTGCAAACTTTAAAAAAAAGTTTAATTAATTTCATATTTCATCAAAGCAATTATATGCTCACAGTTTTAGGTACCTTTGACATGCACCATATGACATTAACTTTACATAGACCATTACCACAATTTTTTTCAATATCTCTTTACAGCAAACAAAAGTAGTGTTTGTGCAACAATTATGTATATAATATTTGACTTACAAAGTCATACCTCTCAACAGCATAAAAGTGATTGTGCCCACGTGGTAATACATCACAGAAAATCTTTGTAGCATTGCACTGGAGTCCCCCATAATTACTGGCTCATTTACCAACTTTATGGATTTACACCCAGCAAATACCTGACTTGGCCCAGTTTACATCTCTGTTTCTAGTAATTAAACAGTAACGCATCATTGTTCCCTTACTTCTCTTAAACATCTACTCGGCATTTCCAAGTTACAGGTAATGTCCATTATTTTAAAGAAGTATAAAAGTGTCCTGAAAAAAATGTGTTTCTAAGGATAACAGGTCTGTGAAAAAGAAAGGCAGGAGATGGAAAGGAGGTGTCATGGAGCCATTTGCCCAGGGCGCCATTTCACCTAAAACCAGCCCTGAAGGAGAGAGAATGAGCCTAGGAATGTCTTGCATTTCTCAGGCATGTGCTAACTTTCTGTTACTGGGTCTTACTTTGGACTGCTGTGGTATACACTGCAGATAGCACATCTGTACTAACATGCTTGGTTTGAGGTGGCATTCCTTGTCCCTGCATATCTCTTGGTCTATGTATTCTCTCAAGTACCTGTCTTCTAAAATTATTGGAAAACATTATCTTGAATACTATACCATGGGCATATTTTATTCCTTTCTTAAAATAATTTCTTTCCTTCATTATGAATTTTGCTCAGGCCATCAAAAAGGGAAAAATTCTATAAAATGCACCACAGAACATCTTGAACCCCGTAGCGTATCCTGTCCCCCTATCCCCGATTACAGTACACTCTCGGTCAAGCCCACTATGGTGCCATATGTTTCACCATGCCCCCACATCCCACTTTAGAGATCTGAAAAGTTAGCAACCCTGCTACTTTCTCAAGCAATTTTTCCAAGAGATGAAGAGAGACAGCTATACAACCCAAAAGCTTAGAAGAGATGGGCTGAAGAGGTGTTCGATTAGTTTACTGTACACTCTTCTAAGAGTTAACAAAGCTGTTTGTGACTTAACAAAGCTGTTTGGGACTTCCGAACTTATGTGGACATTGACCTAACTTTTGACCAACATGTGTCCATTGTCATAAGAAAGTCCTTCTATACTGCACAGCTTACATAGAAAGGGACTGTGTCTAGATCCAGGGATGTAACTGTTCCACTTTACTCAGCCCACATTTGTCCAGACATATGCAACCACTAGAACACCCACAGGGGTATCTTACTAAAAGGATAACAAGGCCTAAATAATACTTCCTACATGGACTGACTCAAAGCTCTGTTACTACACTTGGTAATCTACAGACTGCTAAGAGGTGCCCTGTGTTAAATATACAAGGCATTCTCCAACTCAGTAAAGATGGATTAACTGCATATCAGCAAGTAAACTGGTATCAGGAATATTTGGTCTAGGGATCTAAACCTCTTCTGCAACATCAAGAGAATAGTTTGCAGGAAAAGGTATATCTCACAGAGGATACCACTGCTCCAGAACAGACTCCTCATTCATGTAAAACAAAGCTCATCCTTGTCCATATTCAAGCACAACTGGGATCTACGGATGGAAAACAGAAAATTTACTCCAGTAATAATGGACAGTGACAGCTCCTAAATGCTTTATCCCATTCAAGGGTCCCTTCAAATCATTGACTGCATGATTTCAGTTATTCTTATTAGAGACAACATATAATTATGGACCATGGGATGGGTAAGGCCAATCTAACACCAAATGAGCACCAAAAGGGAATTGGCTAAACTTAATATAGCCCACAAGGTCAGCTAGCCTAGTATTTATCTATGAACTTATAGGTTCATTGGTAAATGTTAAGTAGCTACCCTTGTGGGCCATTTTAAGCCTAGACAATTTACTTCTTTGTGCTTGAAATAACCTATATCCTTTGGTTATAGACTGGCATTACCCATCACAGTAGTATGTTTTTTTTCTTGATATGGGAAGCAATTCCTTTACTGTTTTTTAAATGTAGTTTATTGAGCTTGAATGATTAGTTAACATCCAGTCTGGAGGAAAACTAATCTGTGCAAATAAAGGTTGCAATCAAGTTGTTTTGGAAACTTCTTACACCAGAGGCATAATTATTCTAAGACCTGGTCTAATCTGGTTTATTATTTTTATAGTTAAGAAAATGGTCACTGATTATCACAACTACCATACTTCACTTAACTGCTCTATATTGTACAATTACCCTTTGAAGATAACCCAATGTGTTATGTAAATTCATTCAAATGTTTTATTGTATATTTCTTTGCTATGTTTTTTCTTCAGTGTTATAATGCCTCTTACTATATTGCACTGTGGAGCTTTATCTACATTTGCTCAACTGTTTTATTGCAACATTTTCATTGTATTTATCTTCAATTTTGTAAATTTTCTTGTTTACTTGTACTGTGAAGCTTTTCTCCCCGGGCCTCCACTGAAAAATGGCTATTGCTCAGATGGACTATCCCTGTTAACAAATAAATAAAGTGGTATCACATGTTAGCCAAGTTGTACAAATGGCCATGGAATCTAGGCCACAAACTGCCATGCAGGTCTGGATATTGTCTACCTTGTTTTGTTACTTCCAGCACTGAAAAGTCCAAGGATTAGGAGTGATTCAGTGTTTTAGAGGTGAAGGGAGCAGGTGAGTTTGTGACATTTGAGGAAGCTTGTGTCAGAACAGATATGCCTAAGTGGGTTGGTGTATGAAAGACACTGGAAAGGAAAGTAGGCACCACAAAAGAGGAAGCAAGAAAGGGTGAGGAAGGGGTCAGCTAGAAAAGGAGATTACTGGAGGGTGATAATGAAGAAGAGGAAAAGGCAAATCCAAGATACATAGAGAAGTGGGGGAAGTTTTAATATACTGCATGCAAGTTGGGTATAAAAAGGGGGGGGTATCTGGAGAATGATTTTGAGGAAGTACAGGAGGTGGGACCAGGTTTGGGAATGGTAGATCCATTGTGGGATGTGTGTATGTGCACTGATGACATGTACTATGTTATTCCTGAGGGACTTGGAAAGGAGTGAAGGGTGCAGTTACTCTGGTGAAGACTGACTGCATGTTCTGACTTGTGTCAGGGTGGTAGACTTGAGGAGCACTATTCAGAAAGTGGAGCCAGAGGTGCATATGAATGACATACCGTGGACCTAAGATGTTTAATTGTTTAGGGTGCTGAAGGAGGGAAGCACCATGGCAGTTGAAAGAAGGGTAGGGAGTGGAAAAAATAACTAAGAGGTAGAATTGTTGACGTTTAGGGTGCTGAAAGAAAGAGTGGAGTATGATGTGGTTTGCAAAAGTCAGGAGAAGCACAGATATGGAGCTTGTGAGAGGAATGGAATAATTGGTTAGGAAAATAGGGGGATAAGGAGAGTCCTTAAAAAATAATAACACTTGCACCTTAAAAATGAATTGGGATAGGGAGTGAGATTTGGGAGAGTGACAGTATGTCTGGAATGGCAATATGAGTAGAATTTGTGAAATGAGAGAGGCTGAAGTATCTGGTGAGTGTATTCACCAATGTTCTGAAGGGAGGCATAGGGGTATTGGTACCGCTTGTATTCAGCATTCAGTGTGGCATTTTATAGGCTGTACTGTAGTGATATAAGTTTACTTCAATTTATTTACATTATTTGTTAACTGGGTAATCCCACTGGGCACAAACACCCCTTTTCAAATGCAAACCAGGAGCACTCTCTTTTTAAGTGACACAGCAAGCAAATGCAAAAGGAGGGAAGTAAACTCTGGACTACAGGTAACAGCTCATTAGTATCTCTCTGGACTACAGGAGGCAGCTCATTAACACCTCATGGCCTTATGCATCTGTGGTTGACCTGTCTACTGAATGAATCAAAAGTCGGTTATGTAAATGGCACACGTTATATTAAGTACCCTATAATATACCATAATAGAGATTCAGAATAACTGCATGAAGCCAAATAAACAACACAACCTGTACTGCAAACAAAAAAGCTTTAAAATCATGTACAAAACCTGTCCCTGACTGAATGAAGGTGTCTCCTTTGTTACCAAATGCACACACTTATAACACCCAAATCAACACTGATAAATGAGTGGGAGTTTTGTTACAGTGAAACAGCTGCTGTGGTCAGTGAGATGCCAAGTAAAGTAAAGGCCCACAAAAAATGACAGTGACTGCTCCTCATAAAATGGTGAAAAGAAGTGTTTACAACATTATTTTTTTTCACCTTGTCCAACTCATATTAATCACATATTTCTTAAAAGATTTAACAAGTTCTAGGTGACATTTTATTTGCTATTTTGGGTATAAAACTCATGCTTACTCATAACCTTTCAGATTTCAGCTACTGCGATACAGTATCTCAGATATGAACAGTGAGGCCAAATCAGTTCATTTGTTAATAATTTACTTACTGGTTTGATGGACTTCAGGAAGATCTGTCCGAAGAGTTATTATGTCTTCTTCAATAACTTTACATGGAGGATTAGTAGGTCTTTCAATCAGCGACATTTGCTTTTTGACTAGATGTTTGACTAGATGTTGTAGGACACACAAAAAATGTATGAGTATACTCCAAGGAATTATTTGAACTGTGACAACCACTGTGTATGCACACAATCATGTTAACAAATACAAAAATATGTCAGCAGTACAAACCACTTACTCACCACTAAAATATTAGAATTTACAGCTCTTAGAGTTTAAGATGAATTTACAAATACCCCATGCAAACAAAGCACAATTACAACAGTAATTCAGTGGTATGACTGAAAATAAAACAAGAAGGATACAAACACTATGAGTTAACTGCATACAGGATAAGTATCTTACATGAAAGTTGCAATAAAGAAAAAAAAAACTCTTCCACACAGCTCATTCAAATTCAGACTCTGAGATTCTTCAATTGGATGACTGACTTATGAAACATGCTGTGAAAGAACTGGTTAAC
This sequence comes from Protopterus annectens, assembly GCF_019279795.1. Taxonomy (NCBI): domain Eukaryota; kingdom Metazoa; phylum Chordata; order Ceratodontiformes; family Protopteridae; genus Protopterus; species Protopterus annectens. Next base: position 814,072,960 of record NC_056746.1, read on the forward strand.
AAGTCTGAAAGTTAACTGTGTTTTGAGTGATGAACCAGCAACCACTGGAACAATCAGCTGTTCAAAAGTTGTTACATTGTTGTCATATTACTAGAATGGATTCAGTGTGGCCTGCTACTGTGACACAGTGGGTGCAGTCATCCATTCATGGACTGAATGTGTAGAAGTTGCCACCCACTTGGTTTGTACCAGACTTTATGTCACAGACAGTTGCAGTGATATGTACCAGATTTTGTCACAGACAGTGACAGTATGGCTGGAGCAGCTGTCTACACTGTTGACAGCCACAGCATCCTTTACTAACGCTTGTGTATGGTTTTGCTTGTATAGTTAATTAGACGCATTTCTATTGGTGCTGTCCATTAGATTTTCCATACCCATCAGAACTGCATTACTTTCTTCTAATTTTAATATATGCACCCATTCGGAATAATAATGGCTTTGAAATATGAAATACAGCATTGCTGTGTTAAACTGTTCTGCGTAGAGTGATGGGTCACTGCATTCATAAACAATGCACAGGCCAATACACAGATCTTCTAAACTGTGCCTTTCCTGCTGACCTAACCTGTGCTTGACAGAAAAATCTGGACTGGAATGCAGGTAAACTGCACATACAGAGACCACACATTCCAGGAAACAAGGATTATGTACACAGTCTACCCACTTCAACATCCACTGTGCAGTGGAGCAGATTCTTTGAATATCCCATAACAGAAACTCTTACTATTGCAAATACTTTAAGTAAGTACAAGTAGATAAAATACTTGATATGCATTAGCAACTATTCACACAACAGCATGCCCATTCTCCTATTTTACTGAGACAAAACTTTTGTCAAACTGGCCCACGACCATGTTCCTTACATATTTGATATGAAAAGCATTACAACAGCATATAGACAAAAACATAATTTAATTCAGTAGCCACATTGAAAAGTCCTTGTAGTAGCAGCATATACAGAGTCAGTGGACTCTGGTTGCATTCCATATCCAGGAATATGACAAAGAACAATGCTTAAAACTTTTCTGCTGATATGCTAGGCACAGGCATGGGAAACTGGGCTCATGAGTATGTCATGTTAATGATGGGATCCACTGCTGTTCGTGCTTCCACAATGCTCTGTTTAAGTATTCATATAACTTCATCAATTAATTTTTCATCACATTCATAACTTATTCCCATTTCATTTATTTGCAGTTCTAATTTCAAACTATTCAAGGGTTACTCTGTAGAGTTCTTATACCTTCCTCCACCACTCCTTTTCTTAATTCCTCTATCATATTACTTTCTTTAATAAGCTTCATTACTGCTTCCAAGTTGCTCCTTTAATTCACTTCCCCAATTACTTAACCATCAGATTCACTACTTCCAAGTCTTTGCAATATAACTTTTATCTTGGCTTATGAATTCTATCAGGACCTTCTTCTTTCTCCCCATGGCCATCTCCTCCTATTCCCATAAGCACACTTTCAATTAGTCCACCACTCATTTTCCAAATACTCCCCATCACTGTGCAGCTTCCTTTCACACCTCCCCCACCCACTGCACTCCCAGAATGCATCAACAATCACGTTTTCATTTATTCTACACTTCTAAAAGAAATAATCATCCTTATTCAGTCAGTGTCAGTGGCATAAAAAATAGTACACTTGCCTTTGATTCAGAAGGCTATGGGTTTTATTCTCACATAAGGTAAATCAATTATTGACACTGTAGTGTAACAGCTGCACTCTAGTCTACTTTCTTTTGGATTAGACTTTAAAAGAGAGACTCCATCTGCTTGGGTTTGTGGTAGTTCAGGTGGATGTAAAGGATCCCATGGCACAAATCAAAAAGAGTAGGGGAAGTTTTCAAATGCCCTGGCCAAAGTTCCCCTAGTAGGATAAATAACACCTGAAATCTCCACTGAAACAGGGTACTAGCCCAGTGGGAATAACTAGTCAAAGAATAAATAAATTAAAATAAATAAATAACATTCTTGCCCTTTTTTATGCTGCCTCCGTCAGGTACAGATCCAGGTCCAATTCTTGATGAATTTTGCTATCACTTATAAAACATTTTATTGCATCTATAATGTTCGGCAAGGGGGTCTATTTTAGTGAAATTTGTTCACACTTAGCCAGGTTGGTACCCTGGACAAAATGCTTGTGCAATGCATGACTCAGTTTCCCTATGACATACTCTCCATCATGTAATTCCTACTGTAATTTGTTTAATGCTTTAAATAAAAAGTTGCACTCTCATACATGTACACACATAGGATTATATTATATGCATGCATAGAAGAACTTTATGAATGGGTTGATATTTTGAACACATCTAAAATTTCTTTGATATTACCGTCAAAATTTGTCCGTTTGTGATGATAATTTCTGTTCGGTAACTGACACAATGACAAGCATCGTACTTTCCTATCAGGACTGGCTTTGTCTCAGACTTGCCTACCAGTGTTTTAAGTACCTAAGGTTGAACAGTACAAAGGTGGTTTTGGTGTACACCAGAGTAGTTAAATATTTACTGTGGTATCTTCTGGATGTTTTTGAAAAATATAACTAAAAATGCGAAGCTGCTGTGTATTCAATTTTTCTGCATTTACAGTTGCTTTACCACCTTTTTGTAAAAGAGAATACTTTTTTTCTGAGTTTGCAAATTTCAGCACTGACCACTGCACGTCATGAGGTTTCATTTGACAATCTTCTAGGAGGAATGTGAAATAGACTGTGTGGGAATTTCTAATTCCTGCTTCCTGACTGGAACAATAATTACATACAGCCAACTCTTCCTAACACAAATGTATTTCTGAGAGGTGTCCTTGTTAGATCAGTTCTCCTTCCAATCACATCAACCTTTTCTTTCCATAACTCTTACCTAATGCAACAAATTCAAAACAAACACAAAAAGACAGGCAGTTTAATGAAGAGGATTAAAGTAATAAACTGCTAATTCACTTCATCCTACAGTGCATAGTTTGATTCCTCCACCCTCTATTTGCCTAATGTATGACTACTGTATAAAAACAAAACAAACCGAAACTTCGCAGTGTGGAGGGTGTGAAGTTCACTCCTTGAAATATGTTATGCACCTGGTTTACTAATAAAATTTTAACTTTAAAATACGTACTACAAAATAAAAAAATAGTTGGTAGTCCAGAGAGGAGTTAAAAATGGAATATCCTTTGTTTAAAACACACAAACAAGTGACCCTAGTTGAGTATAATGAAAAGCATTAAAGACATTCATTAATATATATATACAGGTTATTTGTAGCAAGGGAGTGGTTACAGAGAGTGGTTCTGTTAAGAGCAATGAAAGCATTAAACTCATTCCTTTAACCAAGTCCCCCTTAACACCATAGTGTAAACTGAGACTGTGCTATCTTAGAACTGAAACTTAAAAGCTAGAAACAAGTTAAAAATTATAATATAAGAACAGTTTATAAAGGATAACCTACTAATTCAAACTTTATTAAGAAACCAACTCACCAACAAATTAACTAATTAACTAATAAAAACATCTACCATTAAACATCTACCAGAATAAATATTAGTAACTTATAAACTGAAACAATTTTAACAAAGGCTGCTTTCATACCAAATAAATACTTCATCAGATTTGTGAGTAAAATACATATGATAATATTAATGAACATGTGTATAAATCTAAAAATGAACATCTAAGTCGGCTGTAAACCATAGCTATAATTGCTAAGCTGGAAATACAGAGAAAAATGTTAGAAATAAACAGTAGAGGGAACTTGATAAAGCCTACACAATCTTTTTTTTTTGCGTATGCATCAGGCTCAATGCGTACACCAGCGTGAAATTCTTTCAGTAAATGTCGCTTAGCGGCATGCAAGCACGTGCAATCAGGGAAATTTCCATGCAATGCACATTTTCACATAAGCAGGCGAATCTTATGCAAATTACAAACTTCTGATTTCACAACACAAACTACAAAATAATCCAAAATACTCCTATAGGTCTGGAAAGCAATGACATTCAGCAGAAAAGCTAGTTAGCCCTTCAATAAACTTCATTTCAATTAAAATAAGAGCTTTCATTCACTTAAACCATATGTGAACTTCTGCAGACTCTTCACCCACAGTAGCAGCTCTGTTTAAAAAGACTCAAGTGCAATGATAAAATTATTACATCACTTTAAGAGTCTAAAAGGTTCAGCCACCCTTTTCTTTAAAACATTTTTTAAAAACATTTTAAATATAAAACAAAGATGGGTACAAGTCCACACTACCTTATTATTTAAATAACTTGTTTTAATCCAAAAGGTAGTTAACACTTGCTTAAAATAGTACCTATCTAGTCAAAGCTTTTAATACTAAAATAGGTTTCATACTGCAGCAGTCATTTAACCCTGGATAAAGATAAGGATTAACAATTAGTTGCCAAACTAACTCTTTCTTTTGCAAATAAAGTTCCCAAGGTCATCCCCTCTCCGTGCAGTGGGGCTTGACCCTGCAATAAAAATGTATTCAGTCTTTTGGGTTGTCAGTCTTCTGAAGTAGACCCATATATATATATATATATATATATATATATATATATATATATATATATATATATATATATATATATAAGGACCAAAAGTAAGAGCTGAACAGTAGATAATGCACTTACATGTGGAATTACATAAAATAACATCTGTTGCATTTGGAGGAGACTACTGGGATATCTAAAGCCCAGATTTCTGGCAGTCTTTTCTTAAGTTATGTGTAAATGATGGCACATTTGATAGCAAACCACAATTTAGTGTGAAACACACAAGTCAAACCTGTAGACTTACTGCTCTGGATAGTGTTGAGTCATACCACGTCTTCCTAACACAGCATGTGGAAACCTTGAAAATGTATGGCACAGTATATGAATATGTACACATATTGTGAAGCCATATATTGCTATCTACATCAGCAACTACAGTCACTAGAACCCCCCCCCGTGTCTGTTGGATGTCACTGCACATACTTCAATAAGTGAACAAGTTGTGTAATGTATAATGTTGTGTACTCACTCATCAACAGGGCAAAATGTTTTGGGCCACAGGTTTGCCCATCCAAATAGAAACAGACACATATGCCCAGAACAGCTACTGTCACATAGCTAGGATAAAAACGTTATCTGACTGCTAAGATGCAGATGACAATAAGAAGCAATGCGACTGTGCAGGCCTCACATGCTGTTCAACACAGCCCTTGTTTATGTCCTCTACGTTTAGTTCACCTGCAGTCATTTATAAAGCACACTTGAACTGTGGTACGTGCATTAGGTTCTGTGATATGTAGCGTGTAAGACTAGGTAGGGCAGGCTTCTAATCTCACTCCAGCCCACTTGGTGTGTTTGCATCTGCATCTCCCTACAAAACAAGTGTGAATCTCAAACTATTAAAAAAGAAAATATTAAAAAAAAGTTTTTATGTATTTACAATATTTACATGTTCCACAGGTGAACGTTCCTTTAGGTTTACCTATTGCTAAGGTTTTCTTATTCGTTAATAGCATTTTAAGGTTTTTACCCTTCCTGTATACGATTTTTGGGAAAAGGGAGAGTTGTGCAGAACATTTCTTGTCACAACGTAAAATTAACCAATTTTTATAAAGAATTTCTCTTATTATCTTACTTTCAAGGTTATATGTTGTGACAAAAGTTGTCCCAAAACTATCAGTCAGGGTATTTCTTTCCTCTAATTTAATGCCAATCTCTAGACTAGTATCGTCACAGGTATTAATTTGTGTAATTAATATCGATTGATTGGTTGAAGTATCACTGTTCATTTTATTCAGTATTGGATTAATAACTCCATTTTCCCTCTTCATTGTAACTTCATCAAATATCTCATTGATGAAATCATAGGGGTATCCCCTATGTCTAAACATGCCTTCTAGTAATTTACATTCTTCAATAAAGTCTTCAAATCTAGATATCATCCTGGCTGCTCTAATGGCCTGGCCCTTCACAATTGCTTTTTTCTGAAAATGAGGATGTAAACTAGTAAAATGAAGAAATGAATTACTATAGGTTTCTTTCCTAAAAATCTTAGCAAGAAACCGTTTTTCATCATTATCCTTAAATAGCCAAACATCTAGGTAGTTAACAGCATTCATCTGGAAGTTGTATGTAAATTTCAAAAAACTGGTAGAATTGTTAAAGGAATTAACCAAATCTGAGGCTAAGGTCTCGTTACCCTCAAAACAGATAAAAATGTCATCTAGGAACCGTGTATAATACTTAACGTATTTAGAAAAGTTGACAGATTTTATGATGTAATTCTCCTCCCAGTAGGCCATTACAATATTTGCAAAACTAGCACCTACTGGGGAACCCATTGCTACTCCACATTTTTGTAAATAGAACTCGTTGTTAAATAGAAAAAAAATATTGGTCAAGATAATATCTAATAATGATGTTACTAAGTAAACTTCTGTAGAATCAGCTCCTTTTTTCACCAAGTAAATATTGACCCATTGTGCAAAGCAATGAACAGTGATACTTCAACCAATCAATCGATATTAATTACACAAATTAATACCTGTGACGATACTAGTCTAGAGATTGACATTAAATTAGAGGAAAGAAATACCCTGACTGATAGTTTTGGGACAACTTTTGTCACAACATATAACCTTGAAAGTAAGATAATAAGAGAAATTCTTTATAAAAATTGGTTAATTTTACGTTGTGACAAGAAATGTTCTGCACAACTCTCCCTTTTCCCAAAAATCGTATACAGGAAGGGTAAAAACCTTAAAATGCTATTAACGAATAAGAAAACCTTAGCAATAGGTAAACCTAAAGGAACGTTCACCTGTGGAACATGTAAATATTGTAAATACATAAAAACTGGTAGTACTCATGGGATTAATAATAGGACTTACAATTTCAATCATAGATTTGATTGTAATTCAAGAATGGTGGTTTATGGAGCATTATGTATGAATTGTCCATGTTTCTACATAGGCAAAACAGAAAGGAGAATGCGTGACAGAATATACGAACACACCAACGCAATCTCCAAATTAAGAACTGAAAATGCCCTAGCAAAACATATTCTTTTACATCCTAACCACTCATTTAAATTTATTGGAATAGACCAAATAACAACTGAGAATAGAAGGGGTCCCTCTAGTTTACTTCTCGAAGAACATGAACTTACGTGGCAAATTAGGACTGATGCATTTTTGGAACCAGGCCTTAATGATCAATGCAATATTTCATGTCTTCTTAAATTGAGAAGTTTGGAAAGATAATTTCATATATTAGTTTACACTCTCTCAGGATTGTGTGTTTGAAGATAGGTTTATTATTTTTATATTAGATTAATATTTAGAATATTTTTCTTTATTGATTTAAGCATTTCTTAGATTAGTATAATTCTGATTGAATATAAATGTTCTTTTAATAATATGTTTTTAGTCTTGTAACCGTTTTTTTTATGAAAGTTTGACAAGATAGGAGGTTAAATCAACTACTTTTAGTAGTATATTAGTGCATGTTGAACAATTCTATTTTGCAATATTTTTTATAATATATATATATATACACACCTGTTAGTTATACATATTTTTATTTTTTATATAGATTTATACACACCAATAGAGGTATATATATTTATATTTTTTACAGTTATACATTTTCTTACATATATAAGTAGTATCACATATATACATTTTTTATAGTTTTTTAGTACTGTATTTCATAACTTTAAAAAAACAGGTTAGTGAAAACGTTATTATATTAATTTAACTAGCTTAGTGTTTAAATATTATTATAATGTTTTTGATTATTCATGATTTTGTATTCCTTTTTAAATGTAAATGTTGTGTTAAATTAGTTAATTAATTGATTAACTATGCAGTTAAAGGATGGTATAAAAGCTGAGAGTCTGGTTTCTGTTACTTGTCTGAAGAAGTCATCCTATGAGGAATGACGAAAAGCACTTAACGTAAATAAACAGTGTGCTACAGTTTTCCTTGCTTGAGCCGTTTGTGTTTTTACAAAGTGTGAATCTCACACCAACTTCCAAACTGCAATGGTTCTGCAATTTTTGGCCCTTGTAATTGATGCACTCCCCCAAACTCTTATCCTCCACAAGGTCTGCTTATGTCATATACCATAAGACTACCTACAGCCATGTTAATGTTAGACTTAAGGTGTGGCATGTGCACTAAGTACTGTGAAATGTAGTATGTTAGACTACATAGATAGGGATTCTAATCTCACTCCAACCTGTTTGTGTATGTGCATCTCCCTACAAAACAAGTATGAATCCCTCACTGACTTCCAAACTACAATTGTACTGCACCTTTTGGCCCTGGCAGCTGAGGTAGGCTCCCAAACTCTTGTCCTCCACAAGGCCTGCTGATGTCATCTACCATAAGACTACCTAGTCACCCAAACTCTTGTCCGACACAAGGCCTGCTGATGTCATCTACCATAAGACTATGCTACGTTAATGTTAGACTTAGCAGTGGCACGTGCATTAGGTACTGTGATCTACGGTGTGTAACACTAGATAGGGGTTCTAATCTCACTCCAACCCACTTGGTGTGCTTGTGTGTGTATGTGCATCTCCCTACAGGGAAGAAACTAAGGGTAATGCTGCTGAATGCCAGAAGTCTAAATCTCAAAATGCACGCACTTGAGGCCCTTCTCAGTATGGAGAACATCGATGTCTGTGCTGTGACTGAAACCTGGTTCAAGGCTCCTGAGAGCACCCCAGCACTATCAGATTTTACCTCATATCATGCGTTCCAGCCCCAAAACCCGGACCATACCACAAAAGGAGGGGGTGTATCCATATTCATCAAGGATACCCACACCTCCAGGTTGGTGGCTACGCACGAAGCATCGGAAACCATCCAGGTGCAATTAACCATAGGCAAAACTGCTCTACAATTTGTAGCATGCTACAGGCCACCCTCTCAAACTCAGGAAACACACACAGCCTTCCTGAAGACACTGCACTGGAGGGTATAAATGTATCACCAAACACCATCATATTGGGTGACTTCAACTACCCGAATATAGACTGGGAACATTACTCAAGCCCCAACTTTCTAGCCCAAAGGTTCCTGGAGTTCATAAATTCAAATGCCATGGAACAACTAGTCACCGTCCCCACAAGAGGAGAAAATATACTAGATCTCATCATCACAAACATGGGGACAAAATGCTCCACACCGGAAGTATATCCCTCTTTGGTGAGATCAGATCATAAACTAATCTCACTAGAAATCCACATCCCGCCCCCACCCCAAACAAAAAAGACCACAGTGAAGAACTTCTCTAAAGCAAACTTCACACTACTCAAGACAGGTGTGGTATCCTTCAAGGCCCCCGAGCCAATGGAAACCACAACCCAAACTGCGGAAGCCCTCACAAATGCCTTCTATGAACACCTTCAGGACTGCATGGATCAGGCAATCCCAAATAAAACCGAGACTCTTTCCACCAAGGGCAAACGTCCAGTCTGGTGGACCCCAGCCATAAGCAAACTTTACAATAAGAGGAGAAAGCTATTACATGATAGAGCAAAATCCCCAAAAGGGAAGGCATCTTTGATCAGTACTAGCAAGAAACTACGATCCCTCATAAAATCATCCAAGGCCAACTTTGAGAAAAAAATTGCCATAGATTCAAAAGACAATCATAAGGCCTTCTTCAGCTATGTCAGAAACCTGGGTGGAAACTCCCAGATATGCTCAGAATTAGTCCAAAATGATACAAAAATCACTGAACCCACAGACATTGCCAACATACTGGCAGACAGGTTCAGCGCAAACTTCACCCCCCTCTCCCCCCCAAAAGGAGAGACAACTATCCCAACAGACTGTAGCCTCCCAGACATCTCAAATGCGCAGGTGAAAGCTGCTCTCTCTAAAGCTAAAAACACAGCATCAATGGGACCGGATGGTGTCCCCGGCTGTGTGCTACATGAACTCAATGAAGAACTAAACCCGCACATAAGGCAGCTGTTTAATCTTAGCCTTACCACAGGATATGTGCCCAAGGAGTGGCGTACAGCAACTGTGGTCCCACTCCACAAAGGCGGTACCTCTGCGGACCCTGGTAATTACCGCCCCATAAGCTTAACAAGCCTGGTCTGCAAAGCTATAGAGAGGATCATAATGGAACTCATAAACAAGGACATAGGGGACTTGCAGACCTTTGACCCAACCCAGTTTGGCTTTGTCAAGGGCAGATCTTGGTCGACTTCTTTGAAAACAGTTACCAAGGCCATTGATGAGGGAAAGGCAGTCCATACAGCCTACCTTGACCTTGCAAAAGCTTTCGACACAATACCCCACTCGGGTATCATAGAGAAACTTACCAGCTTAAATGTAAACCCATATGTCACAAGATGGGTTGCAAGCTGGCTAAAGGACAGAACCCACAGGGTTAGAGTTGCTGGAGCCATGTCAGACTCCAAGCCGGTTACAAGTGGTGTCCCACAGGGCTCAGTCCTTGGCCCCCTATTGTTCGGCATCTACTTCTCAGAAGTACAGGCAAACATAGGAGGACTATGGCTGACAAAGTTTGTGGATGACTGCAAACTGGGTGCCATAGTGGATAGTACATCGGACACAGACATCCTTCAGAGGGGTCTCACGGAAACTGATAGCTGGTGCCAGAGTCATGGCCTGAAGTTAAACGCAAAAAAGTGTATAGTCATACCCTTCGGGAAAAACAAGGTAACCCCAAGCTACCATATAGGTGACAACCCACTAAGCACAGAAGAGGTTATCAGGGACCTGGGTACCCAGGTTGACAGTGGCCTCTCGTTTGACACTCACGTTGCTAAAGTGGTTCGAAAGACCTTCTACATTGCCCATCTGATCATGAAGGGATTCACATCCAGATCAAGTGAGGTCATTGTTCCCCTGTACTCTTCACTTATCAGACCAATGATCGAGTACAATGCACCATTCGGGATGTATCTCACCCGACACCTGCAGCGATTGGAGAGACCCCAAAAGTTCCTCACCAAAAGGATAACGGGACTCCAAAACCTGTCATATACCGCCAGACTGAAGAAATTCCAACTCTATTCAGTTGCATACTGTCTGCTCAGAGGTGACCTGTGCCTGACATACAAGGCCATGACCAACCCGGAATTAATGGACATGCTCCACCTCAAAAAATCCAAATCCACCAGAACCACTAGAGCAAGTGACTTAAACCTTAGCACGGTTATAAATAGGACGTGCTGGAGGGATAGATTTATCACCCAGAGACTCCCCATGCTGTGGAATAAAATCCCGGTCCATGTGAGGCAGAACACCTCACTGGCTCTGTTCAAGAGAAATCTTGACCGGTGGATGGGAGATCGTAGGTTTACCCCAGGAATCATCTCTGTGTCACTGCTGGACAGAGGCACAACAAACTAATGGGTACATTATTTCTAACATAAGGGGTGGCGTAAGCCACATAACTTTGGGCTAGGCTTATAAATGCCTTAGGGCAGATAGCCTAGTATAAACCTATGAACCTATGAAGTGTGAATCTCACACTGACCTTGAAAGTGCAATGGTACTGCACTTTTTGGCTTTTGCAGTTAATGCAGTCCCACAAACTCTTGTCCTCCACAAGGCCTGCTGATGTCATCTACCATAAGACTACCTACAGCCATACTAATGTCGTACTTAAGCCATGGCCCGTCCGTTAAGTACTGTGATCTGTAGTGTGTAAGACTAGATAGGTAGGAGTTCTAATTTCACTCCAACCTACTTGGTGTGTGTGTGGATCTCCCTACAAAACAAATATGAATTCCACATTGACTTACAAAGAGGAAGGGTTTTGCACCATTTTTGGTGTAGCAGGTGATGCAGGCCTCCAAACTCTTTGTCCTTCACACAGTGTGATGATATCATCTACCACAACAGTACTTAAAGCCATATTAATGTCAGACTTGTGCTGTGGTGCATGCATTAAGTACTGGGATATGTAGTGTGCAAGACTAGATAGACAGGGGTTCTAATCTCACTTTAGCTAACTTGGGGTGTGCTGTGCAGTGTTCTATAAACATAAATAGGTAGTGGTATTATTCTCACTGTAACCAAGTTGGTGTGTGTGTGGATATTAGTCAGAGCATTTTACATCAGCCTATGGGATCATTGGAATACACTAGACTAATGGTCCTAGGGACCTTACAATCCTAGCCAACTTCTTATTCCTATTTACATGATCAGCACCTATTGCCCCTGTCCAAGAGAGAGACAGGTGGAACCCCTGTGGTGAAATAACAGTCATCCATCCAATCGTACAGACTGCATCTGATGAGAGACAATGAGGTGCTCTGTTTGACATGAAATGGCAGGCTGTTCCAAAGATGTGTTAAAATCTGGTAGACAAATCTCTCCCTCCAGTAGGTTTTATTAATGTCACATACCAGGTTAAGGCTTTTACAGGGAGTAGCCCATGTACCATTTCCCTTACAGCTAAGCAGCACTTCCAATAAAGCAGGGTCAAAGACTGCCTCGTATGCAAGGCAGAGATCACCTCTGAGTAGTCTGTATGACAAACTTAAGCGACAGTGATTTCAGATGGTCTCCATAGGACAGATGCTGAAGACTTGAATTTCCCTTGTGAGGAACCTTTGTGGTCTCTGCAATTGCCGCTGGTGCTTGGAAATGTACATAGCAAAAGGGCCATTGCACTCAATTATTGGCCTGATGACGGAAGAGTATGTTATAACTACTACTTTTTCTGGAGATAATGCCCTCACTTATGACATTAAGATAGAATGCCCTTCTTACCACTGTGGAGACATGGTGATATAAAGTAAGGTAGCTGGTAACCCATGTGCTCAGGTCTCTTACCCCTGAGTATATACTTAAGGTGCTTCTACTGATGTGGCACATAGCAGAAACACTGCTGTCACCAAAAGACATAATACATACATACATTTGCATTGCCCATGACTTTGTCAACAATAATTTGTTCATGTAAGACTATCTTGTAGGATGTTGACATAATCTGGAGGTTCCAGTCCCAGTTTGAAGGCATCAGCAAACCTTGTCAGCCAGACATTTACTTTGTGCTTGTACTACTGAGAAATTAATTGCAAACAGTAGAGGACCCAGGACTGAACAATGTGGAATACCACTGGTTACAGCTCTGCTAGTGGAGGTGGATTCCCCTATTTTGACTATATGAGTACTATCAGTGAGCCAGTTAGCGGCCCTCTAGTGATATAAGGGCTGTTGTCTAATTGGGTGAGTTTGTCAATGATGTCTGAATGGGGGATAGTGTCAAATGCTCTGGCTAAGTCCAGGTGCCTGTATGCACAGATTTCCCCTCATCCAAGTCCTTGATGACTGCCTCAATGACTACCTCAATGTCCACCAGGTTTAAAAGTCATGATCTCCCTTTGAGAAATCTAAACTGTGTAGGTTCAACTGTTTACAGATTACCTACATCTTTCTTGATAAGGTCCATGGTGATTTGCCCCATTGATTTTATAATATGGCCAGTCAGGCTAAAAGGTCTACAGTTCCTGGGGTCAGTCGATGCACCACCTCTGTGCAAGGGAATAACAGTGGCTGTTTTCCAGACATCTGGGACAAATCCATGTTGGATCCCATATAGGACGCAGCCTGGGATGTTATCAGGTCCCATAGATGCTGTGTTTTTCTCCTTAGAGAGGCCATTTATGACCTGCTCTTTAGAGATACAAGGTATGGGACAGGTCATAGGGATTGTCATGGGGTATGTGTGGTGGGGGACAGGGGAGTGAAGTTTTCACAGGCTTAGTATATGTGGTATAATTAACTACAAGTTCAGCATAAATCTGGGCCTTTCTTTTTAGGTTACACATGTAACCACAGAATGCCTTGTGGTTGTCCTTTGTGGAGGATGCTAACAGGATCCATACATTGTTTTGCAGGACTTCAGAACAACACTTAATCTGCTGGTTTAAGCTGAGGAGGGAGTGTTTTCAATTTACGGGGCTCCTTCCCTTCTACTCTTAACTCACTACATCCAAGTGACACCTCCAGGTGCATTTGCAGTCAATTCCTACTGACACCTCTAGGTGTCAAATAATGCTTCTTCATATTTGCATCAGTAATTCCATAATAAAGCTTACACAATGGCAAACCCAACTGAATTAATATTTGACTTCTGTCTAGTGCAGGTAAATAGGATATTAACTGTTGTTTTTATTATATTAATTCATATAGCTAGACTTTTCAAAATTTTCTAAATATCTTAGCAACCAAGTAACACAAACAGAAGTCCTTAGCTTCATATGAAAGCTCTTCGCTAGATGCTATGCAATGCTGCTGACAGTATGAGTGCAACTTGAGTGGTTGTGAAGATACTGCAAGTGGTTTACAAAATATTACAAATGTAATAGTTACTGTGTTTACTGTGATCTATAAAATTAGGTTTAAGACCATTTTTACTTCTTTCATAGCCCCTGTGGTTCCACAGATATGATCATTTGTTTGAAATGTGAGGACATAATTTGATTCTGTCAAAAGACTTAAGAGGCTCTGCCCAATGGAAGTAACGGTGCAAACTTCCTGATCTCTACTGCAGTGAATGAGTTAAGACAGCAATGTCTACCTCTTATTGTAAAGCATGTTAATGGCAGTTGTCCACTAGGCAGGTTTGCTCTTCCATGAGAAGCTTATTTTGCTCCAGTCAGGTACAGCTGAGTCAATGCAGTTATATAGGTGCTTGTATAAAGCACTGGTGTAGAGCTCAGCTTAGCTGCCAGTTCCATCTGAGGGGGGGGGAGGTGCAGTGAAGCTATTTATACCATCCCATAAGAGGTGATAATCTCCTTTGGTGACATTTATTAGTTTATTTGCTGCAAGGTCGGGTAGTGTTAGGTGTGATACTTACTTTGAATGAGATTGATTTGTGGTCAGATCTCACCAGGGAGGACCTCACTGTGGAGGGTGCTACACTGATCCCCATATTGGTAAGCACATGATCCAGTATGTTGGCTCTCCTTGTGGGGATGTCAACCAGCTGGTCCAGAGCACTGGAGTTAAAGTCTAGTAAACTTTGGGCAAGTGAGTTTGACATGAGTAATCTACCCAGTCGGTGGGTAGTTTAGTCATCCAAAACCACATTGTTTGGATGTATCATGATAGACCCAAATAGATCCAAATAAGCAGAGTGGGTGTCCTGATTCATGGAGGTGCTCCTGTAGTTGGCAACAATTTGAATAGGTGCCCTACAAGCAGTCAATAGCACCTGAAGTGTCTCCAGGGAATCATGCTGTTTAACCAATCATGATGTGTATGTATCCTTAATAAATATTTATACACCATCTCCATTACTTTGCATGCCTTCAGTTTGAGGTCTGAACATGTGGAAGGAGGTATAGCCCGGTATAGCTGTGGTGCTCTCTACAGCCATAAACCAGGTCTCTGTGACTGCACAAATGTCTGTATCTTCCAAGGTGGAGACAGCTTCCAGTGAGTGGAGTTTCATGTTGACATTCCTAGCATTTAGCAGCATAACCTTGAAGTTGCTTGTAGATGGGGTTTTCTCTTTGGAAATTTTGTCTTTGAGACACTACCTAAAAACACACTATAGGGGTGGCAAGAGCCTTGGCCAGTAGCTGAAATCCCAGGGGTGACAGATGAAGACCATCTCTGGAAAAGCATCTATGTGTGTTGAGAATGTCATCCCTGGATGACAGATAGTAGTAGATCCCTTTACAATGACACCAGATGCTAATACAATTATTGAAGTCAATCATTTTCTGTTTGTATTGAGGCATCATCCTAGGTGAAGGTAAAATGCAGAAGAAGTCCAAGGGCATATCTGCCTGAGACATATAGTCCATGAGCTCAGTCATGTCTCTGCATGCAGTACAGAGAGTTACGTCTCAAGTCATAGACACCAACAGGAACTATGAAGTAGTCATAGCAGTACCTGCTATTGACAGACTTGAGTGCATGTGTGATACAGCGTATTCTGGCACCTCACAGACAGCTGACCATGACCTATCTAGCCTGGTGAGAGGGTGCATTGATTTGTCTCATGATGTAATCACCTATGACTAATATGTTTTGTGTTTTGCCTTAAGTGTTTGACCTATTATGTGTACTGCATTCTGCAGAAATATGTTTATGTGTAGCATGCCTGCATTTCTGTTTGTGAGGTGTCTTGTGTTTATGTATGTTTCTGATAAGGACCTCCACACATGTAGGTATGTGTAATGTGGGTTTGAGCAGAGCTGGAAGGGAAATGTGCATATTGGCAACCTGCTCATTGTCACATGTACTGACTGAGGTCTGAGAGAGCATGGATTCAAGGTTTTTACTACAGCTGCATCTCTCACAAGCTGTGTTTGTGTAGAGTTTGTGTAGAGTAGGAGTAGAGGGCTGGGGATGCTTTCCACATCTCGTCAACAGTCAGTAATAATGCCATCAGCAATAGATTATTGCTTGTGTATATGTCACAACAGGCCCTTGTGAGGTAGTGGCCTGACAGATGCTTAAAGTAACATGCTATTACCTTTATGGTGTCATCCTAAGGTATAACAGTACCGGACAGTGTGGCATAACATGGTAGACTGAGTACACTGCTTTGCCAGGCATATGACACTTTCATGAACCATAATCCTGTTATTAGGCAGGGTTGCAATAGCATACCTACAAATGTGACAATGTACAACTCCAGCAAAGTAAGGTTCATGTTGCTACACCCTTGGGGTTCACAGCCTCAAACACTCTCTGAAGGCACTCTTTGTAATGAAGATGTGGATTTCTGTGCATGCACAGAAAACTTGTTCAACTTTGCAGTCATTACTTTGGCCTTGCAAGTCTACAATGTCTGTCAAACAACTAGACAGCAAATAAATGTGTGAAATGATGTGGAACACAGCTTTGTGTTTACAGTATGACATTCCTAGGACATGTGGGAGGGACAGAAACATTGGCTAAAGGTGGCCACTCCTCTGCAGTAGATCTCACATCCATGTTATGCAAATCTCCACCATTATGCTGTTCAAGGGCAGGCTGCATGAAT
Organism: Protopterus annectens; assembly: GCF_019279795.1. NCBI lineage: Eukaryota > Metazoa > Chordata > Ceratodontiformes > Protopteridae > Protopterus > Protopterus annectens. The sequence goes on from NC_056746.1 coordinate 814,089,965, forward strand.
TACTGTTGAACTGTCACCTAACATGGATCATTGCCACTGTGCAGCGTGCTAGAACAACCTTAGACAGCTATGTAAACTGACATTGAACACTATATTGTGATTCTGCAGCTGTGCTCCTTATCACCATCAGGTCAGTACTCTAGTCAAATCCTACGAGCCTCACAACCCAAGGCATAATACACGCAAAGGTCAAATGACTGTTCTAGTTGCTAATCAAGACACAATACAGTTGTGTACACTTACCATAAATGTAGATGTTCGAGTGTATTCACTGTTGTAGTCATCACACTTGGGTTATCTGCCTGCAGGTAGCCCTCAGTCGGCCCAAATACCAGAGTCTTGGGATTTCTGCTTCGGATGCTGTTGCTTCTTCCATGACGTTAGGTCATCAGGAGTATAAAACATACATCCGACGCCATTACATCAGTTTATCTTGCCCCAAATGTCAGGAGCCCCCCCCAAATAGGCAGCTATTATATGGTGTGGAACACCACCAGTAAAAAGTAAATACCACTGCTATCAAAAGTGGCTATAAAGAGGACAGGTAGAAAGGATAGAGAAAATAGGGGGCTGGAGGGAGGGAAAACAGGACTGCAACAGTGAATACACTCGAACATCTACATTTATGGTAAGTGAACACAACTGTACTATGTTCTTCGTGTTTCACTGTTGCAGTCATCACACATGGGTTGATTCCCAGAGCTGAGGAAGGGTGGAGGCAGTCAAGAAATGTTAGGACTGGCTAGCAGGCCTTGCAAGACAGCTGTAGCAAATCCAGCTCTGGATTTAGAAAAAATAGGTAAGTGGTAATGCTTGGTGGAGGTGTGTACAGAACTCCAGGTTGCAGCTTCCAGGATGTCCCTGGTAGGGACTCCCCTGAAAAATGCTGTAGAGGTAGAAGTAGCCCTAGTGGAATGTGTTCTGATCCCCTGTGGGGAAGATTTTCCATGGTGCTTGTAGCAGAAATGGATGCAGTGTGCTATCCATTTGGAAATGGCTTGCTTTGAAATGACCTTGCCCTCTGCCCCTGTAGCAAAGCTGACTAGCAGATGGTCAGTTTTTCTGAAAGGTTTAGTCCTGTCAAGGTAGAACCTGTCTGTGCACATCCAAGGAGTGCAGGATCCTTTCCCCTTTATTCTGAGGATTAGGGAAGAAGGTTGGCAAATGGATGGATTGGTTAAAAGCCACACTGGACACCACCTTAGGCATAATGGACGTGTTAGTCCTGACGGAAACCCTGTCAGCATGGAAAATAATGAAGGGTTCCACAGTCATTATTGTCTGTAACTCAGGCACTCTTCTTGCTGAAGTTGTGGCTAGAAGCAAAGCTGTTTTCCAAGAGAGGAATTTTAACTTTGCTGAAGCAGCAAGTTCAAAGGGGGGAAGCGTGAGCTTTTCCAGTACAAGGTTAAGGTCCCAGGCAGGGGTGGGAGCTCTCCTAGGGGGCCTTAAGTTGTTAGCTCCTCTCAGGAACTGTTTGATGAGAAGATGGGAAAATAGAGGTGGCTCAGTATTATAATGAGCTGAGATGGCAGAGGCATGAATCTTAATGGAGGAGAAGGATAGGCCTCTGTGGAGTAGCTCTGCTAGGTAATCAAGGATTTGAGGTAAGGAGGTCACTGCTGTGTCATTTCCTTGAAACTGATTCCAAGAACGATATCTTTTCCACTTTTCAGCATAGGATTTCCTAGTACTAGGCCTTCTGGCCTCAAGAATGACGTCCAGCACCTGTTTGCTGAGGGTTGCTGATGGTGTATTCAGGGGATAAGCCAGGCTGCAAGGTTTAGGGTTTGCAACTGTGGATGCAAAATCTGTCCCTCCTGCTGAGACAGCAAGGAAGGTGTCTGATGGAGGTGCCAGGGTGGCACTGTTGTCAGACTGCGTAGGATTGGGTACCAGTGCTGGCGTGGCCAGTCTGGGGCAATAAGAATTGCCCTTGGCCTGTCCTGTTTGATCATGAGTAGTAAAGACAAACAAATCCAGAAAGCCCAAGTACAATTTAATATGAAGCGCTTTTCGTCGCTGCCAATACAGCAACCTTTTCAGATAAAATAAAAGACTACAAGTCATACCTAAATACTAAAATAAAAGCATCACGTTAAAAAACATCGTATCAGAACCAGGGCTGTGTAAACACATGCTAATGAAATACAAACTAAGTATTCTTATATTACATATATTCTAAGTAATTTTAAAAAGTGAATTGTACAACAAGATTGAAAAAAATCCTGTACTAGTACATAAAAAGCAAATGTCACTTATACTAGTACAACATCACCTTTTTAAACTTTTTAACTTCAGCAAACAGGTGATGTTGCAGGTTTCATTAAGACCTGGACTAGAAAACGCATTGAGTCTTAACTGCCAAGCTAGTTCACGTTCCTCTAAAAATAAGTTAACTGGACCGGCCCTGGTGTCAGGCTGAACTTGGTCTAAACAAAGATCAAAAATTGCTTTAAACAAAAACTTATGCCCCCACTCAAAAATGAATGTTTAGCCAAGGAATTATCACTTTTGTTTTTATCTACTGCATGGGTGTGTTCGTAAACTCTGTCATGGAGTCTACGCTCCATTTTCCCAATATTAAAGGTGGTGCAAGACATGCACATGGCGACATATACCACTAATTTTGAGTTACAATTAAGTTTGTACTTCAGTTCATACTTCCTCCCGTTAATGGTGAAAGTCTTACCTATATCCATAAATTTACACATCTTACATGCACCACAGGTGGACATCCGTGCGTATCTATTTGGACACTTTAATTCGTTTCTTTCAAGTAAGTTTTTAAGATTAGAGACCCTTCTAAAAACTAGTCTAGGAAAACTGCTGGCTTCCCCTAATTAAGGTGATAAGGTCTTCAGCCATTCTAAGCATTTGTTTTTGTGGCATGGGAGCTTGAGCATGCACTTTGGTCGTCAGTTTTCTAGGCATAGTGCATACTCTGGGCCTGAGAAACTCTGTAGTTTTAGCTAAAAATGAAGTCTGTTTAATCATCGGTAGGTTGGAATACACCCTCAAAAGCCGATGCCTGCACAGCTGCTCCGGACCCATCCAAGGTAGAGACATCTGCAGGTTCCATAGACGAAGAAGCATCTCGCGGCATACCAGACTCTGAATGGGTCTCAGCAGAGGCCTGCGAATCTGTAGAAGTGGGCATCAGGGGCTGCAAAGGTACCTCACTGAGTACCAGCAGACTGCTGACTAGCTTAACGGAAATGTCGGCAGCAGCAGTTTTGGACCTATGCGGTTTGTCTCTGTCTTTATCTTTACGTTTTTTTGGAAGATCGGTAGTTGGATAGCTTATCAAAGCCATTTTGGAATACGGAGAATGAGAGCGAAAGAATTTAGCGACAAAGATAGCCTGACAACGAATGATTCGAGCGTTAAACAAGGCACAAAACCGACAGTGAAGGACGTTGTGGTCTGGGCCTAAACAGGTTATGCAGTAAGAAAGAAAATCTCTGTGAGGTATTTGCTTTCCACAGGCAAGATAATTGTTAACTTTTTCTGACATCAGTTACAGCAAGAAAAAATTATCCCCAATGGGGTACTTAGCTTTAGAAGACTTCAGGTTTGAAATTCGAAAAATGAAAATTTCAGGTAGCAGCCAACCAGCGCTTGCGAACTGCTTCTACTTTGGGCTCGTTCACGGCAAGACAGACTGATGTAATGGCGTCGGTTGTATGTTTTATACCCCTGACGACCTGATGTCATGGAAGAAGCGACAGTATCCGACACAGAAATCCCAAGACTCTGGTATTCGGGCTGACTGAGGGTTACTTGCAGGCAGATAACCCAGTGTGATGACTGCAGCAGTGAAACATAAAGAACATCTACCTGGAAATGGCTACAACAAGCCTACAGAGACTTGCATAATGTGGAACAATTGTTTGGATCAACAAAACAGGCTGTGGCCTGCTTCTTATCTTGAGCTTGGTGCTAATGTTTTGCTTCTGGTGACAGGAAAAGAATAGGAGCTTTGTATCCCAGCACAGTGAGGTTGTGGTGAGACCAACAGTAGTAGCAGCCAAGCAGCAGCAATTCAGGTGACACCCCTCTTTTCAGCATTCTTCACAATATAGCTTTTTATTTTCAGTAAGCACTGCTTGATTTGTGTCTAAGTGCAGAAAAACTATGTAAATACTCCATCTGTACCTTTACAGGGTGTACGTATTAGTTTTCCCTCCAGTGTTTGGCAGTGCTCTGTACAGACTCAGACACCATGGATGACAATTTTCTTGGTAACGATGATGGAATTAAATCCAATACCAAGTTGCACACAGGACAACCAGTATGCAGTGACAAGCATGGTCTCCAGAAGTCCCAGCAGTCTGACATGTTAAGCCAAGAAAAGAATTAGCATAGAAATGATCAATAAAGATGTAGTACACCTACAGACACTGGAACAAACCCAGATGGTTACTTCAAGGGCAGATCATGCCCCTACTTGGTGGAGCTCTTTGAGTGGTAACCAAAACAATGAATGAAGGAAAAATGATTCACTCTACCTACCAGGGCCTGACAAGGCATTTGACACTATAAGGCTATCAGGCATTGTTGACAAACTTCAGAGATTAGGTACAAACTAGTATGTCAGCCGGTGGATACCAAGTGGATAACAGACAGGATCCAGGAAGTTAGTACTGGGGAGACCACCTCTACAGTGAGGCCAGTCACCAGTGGACTCCCTCACAAATCACTCCTCTTACTGCTCCCTTTACGCATTTACTTCTCTGCAGTGATTGCTGCTGTCAGTGGTCTCTGGCTGACTAAATTTGCAGATGACTGCAAATTAGGAGCTGTCACTGAATCCCACACTGAAACAAATGTTATCCAGGCTGGGCTGACACAGACATACAGTTGTTGTCAGAGCCATGGATCAACACTAAATGGCAAGAAATGCACAATACTATCCTTTGGGAAGTCATCCACCCCTAGTAACTATCGTATTGGCAAGACACCTCCAACAGTTGACCCAGTAGTCAGGGACATATGGACACATAGAGAGTGATCTAGACTGTGACTACAACGGGGCTGTAAAACTGGAGAAATCATTCTGTGTTGCGCAACCTATAAAGAAAGGTAAGGCATGTAAATCCAAGTCATTGTTCCACTATATTCGGCATCATTAGACCTATCATTGAGTGCAACTAACCAGGCATATCCAACAACCAAAATATCCACAGAGGTTCCACACTATACCACTATACAGTGCATGCAACATGTCCTATGCAGACCGAGTCAAGGCCCTAGCTGTGTATTCTGTCTCCTACATGCTTTGGAGTGGAGGTGAATGCCTGCCATATAGGGTGGTGACAGACCCCACACTGCACCTCTTGCATATCCAAGAAAGAACTAGCACAAGAATTATCTACTGTACAGACCTACACCTTGCCTGTGTTATAAATAGGACATGCTGGAGAGACAGGTATGTAACCCAGAGACTACACCCTATATGGAACAGGCTCCCCATCCATGTGAAGCAGAGTTCCACCCTAATGCAAATCAAGTGGAAGTTACGCAACTGGATGGGGAACAGGATGGTCATACCTGGTTTAGGACCAGTGTCTCTAATGGACACAGGGAAACTGTAGATGTTTCATTTCCCATGCCCATACTTTTAGATGCTTCAGCTCCCAAAACCTTGCTTACACTTATCAAGGCTACAAGGTTATCACACCATGTCAGAGTTTAGGGATGCATGACTAAGCTTAAAGAAGCTTTTGTATTTGTTAGCCTATTAAAACACATATGAACCTATGGACCCATGACAAAATCCAGAAATGTACACAGGAAGGGTAAAAAACAGCAATCCACAGCTTTGAATCAAAAGTCTGATGAAGTCTGTATACCAGGGACAAAAACACAATGATATTTATGAAAGCATTTATGTTTGGTGTGGTTCATATTAATCCTTTGCTTTGAAGCTGTGGATTGCTGTTTTTACCCTTCCTGAGTACTTTTCTGGATTTTGTTACTAGTACTTTTTGGTACCTTGGCTTCAGCTCATTTTTTGAGGTTTTTCAGTGATTTTACTGAACTTGAAAGGGGAACGCAGCACCCTGCTGATGAAAGGAAAGGACAGGAGGAAATCAGCCAAACAAGGAAGTTGACTGATCAGCTTTCTCAACTGATTGATCTGCTTACTCCACTCAGCCAATCCATGGTGGAGATTGTTTCAAGACCCCAGAATGGGTGAAAGCAGGAGGTTTCAAATGGAGCCTAATTCAGATGCAATAAAAACAAGGGAGGACACAGTGTTTGTAACAAACAGAGGGCGTTTGTGAATGGAAATATTCATTTGGCTGCAGAAAATGAGTTTCAACAGACTCCAAGTATTTTAAGAGGATTGGAAGGAGAGTTAACAAGGAGTGAAACTGTGGCAACAAAAATTCCACTTGGCCAGCACTATGGATCTTTCATTTCTGCTACCAAGACAGGTAGAGCTGATTTAAAAGACTATTTACAAGTTAGTTTTACATCTAAATTTAAAGACAATGTTGGTAATGTACCACCAGTGATTGAATCTTATAATACAAAGCTAAACAAGATGTTTAAGCTGATGTTTAAATACAGAATGTTGGATATTGAAAATTCTTACTTATGACAGTGTATAACTAAAGGCATAGTCCCTAAAGGTTTGCGTGTATGTAAATATCCCACTAATGTGAAACTAGGAAGTATTTTTCATAAGGAGTTATTGGAAATATTTAATAGATGCAGGCTTGAAATGTTAAAAGTTATGGTCAAAGAAAATGAAACACTTAAAGATGGCGTGCAGAAAGAGATAGCGGAAATAAATTAATATATTAAAAATGACCTAGTTTTCACTATTGCTTTTGAGAAAGAGAAGTATTTTAACATTAGAACAGGTATAGATGAGAAATGTGAAGAACTTATTAATAGGAAATTGAGAAAACTAGAAAGGGATGTTAATGAATATGGAACTAATATAAGTTACCCAAAACAAAAGTTTTTAGAAAATATGAAAAAAAGATGATTTTAATCAATGTGAAAATGGTGAGCATGACATAAGAGAGAATGTGCAACTTGGTGAAAATGTGGGGGATTTGGATGATTTTTCGGAACCCCCCCCCCCACAAAGGTCTGAGGGGTTAAAAAATAAAACTACTGGGTATCAACAGCAAAGGTTTTACTAGAGGGTGAGGGAGATATTAAATATTGAATATATACCCTACCCCAATACAGGAAAAATACTTGAAATAGATGAAATAGGTACAGATTTACTAAGAATGATTTTAGCATATACGATTTTAGTAATGTGGAATTAGTGGGTGAGCATTTCAGCCTTCTGTCGAACGGTTTCAAATTTATTCTCCAGAAGAAGGGGGATCTCACTAAGGTGATTTTAGACTTAAAGATGTTTGTTAGGAAAATAAATTTAGGTGTACTGCTACCACAACAAAGCAAACTGAGTCAGTAGTAAAGAAAAAGAGTACCTTCAACCCACCCCTACACCCACAGCTAAAACAATTTTGAACAAGTTGTAGAGAAAGAAATTGGAAAAGAATATTCAAAAGTCAAATATAAGGCAAACTTAAATTTAAAAGAAAAGAATATTTTAGCTGAATTAAGGAAGAACAGTGAAATCAAGGTGCTGAAACCTGATAAGGGAGGGGGTATTGTATTATGGATGTGTTAACGTACAAAGGTAAAATGAATAACATGCTAATGGACACCAACAAATATACATGTGTATCTAGAAATGAAATTAACACTGCATACAGGAAGGTGGATGTAGTATTGAATGACATGTTACTAAAGGGGTCAATAGAACAGAACACATACAATTATTTAAAAGTGGATAAACCAAAAATTCTTTCAATATTTGGAATAAAAAAGGTTCATATGAATGAGATGGACCCACCCCAAAACCATTAGTTTCTGCTGAGGGGTCAAAAACTTTACCTTTAGCAAAGTATGTTGATATGAAGCTTAAAAACCTATGGCTAAAAAGGAAAATGATTTTGAGGGATTCTTGACATTTTTTAAGGGAAATGAAAAAGGAATTATATAGTAAGAATATCATTTTGTGACAGTAGATGTGGTTGACCTGTTCTCTAGTATTCCACACACTGAAGGTATGCAAATGCTAGAAGAAGTTACATTTGAGGATGGTGAGGTTACACATAATGAACAGTTGGTCTGTTTAAACCATATGGATCTGATTTTAAAATATAACTTTATATATTTTAGAGGAGAATTTTACCAACAAATACAGGGAGTGGCGATGGGAGTGACATGCGCCCCAACTTATGCTAGTTTAATTTTGGCGAAATGGGAAGAAAAATATATATTGAGTTTCATTTACTGTGGTTGTTGGACACTTTACAGAAGGTTTTTGCATGATATATGTATTTTCTGTACAGCCTCCCTAGACAAATTAAAACAATGTATAGTCTTTTTGAGTAATACAACTAAATTTTTGTAATACACCCACAGCTTTTCCCATGAAAGATTCCAATACTTAGATGTCAAAATTTACAAGAAGAAGAATAAATTCAATTCTAAAATTTTTAGAAAGGCCACATTTTCTAACTCCTACCTACACTATGACAGTGCAACCCTTTCACTACAAAAGGAATATTATGAAGGGTCAATATGTGCGGGCAAGCAGAATGACCTCTGCTGAAGAAGATTTTGAGGAAGAAAGTAATGTACTTGAGATGTTTTTAAGGAAAGGGGTTATCTGATACAGATGATTCAAAAAGTCAGGATGGAAGTCAATGAAGGTAGGAAGAAAAGATTTAAGCCTATTTTAAGTGAAATATTAACAAGTAATGCAGAACTGAATGAAGGTCATGATGAAGACTTTGGGAAGGCTGTAGTACTAGAACTTAATGCTAGTACAGGTCTGGTTAAGAGAATTATGAAAACGGAGTGGGAAAGGTTTGTAGGGTTTACTGACCTAGGGGACATCCCTAAGGGCACATTAAAAGTCGTATACTGAAATTTCTCAAAATCTGAAATGCTTGCTAGAGGCTGATCACAAGTATGGTAATGCTGATATAAGAAAGAAAAGGACCTACAAATGTGGGTGCTGCTCACAATGTGGCTATATTGTGAATAATGAAAAATATTCTTAGCTAGTAGGAATAGGTGGATAGTTGGAAATTAATTTTCCAATTGTAATTCTGCTGGGTTAGTTACCTCGCAAGTTGTGAAGAATATGAGTCCTTTTCTACAGGGAAAACAGAACATAAATTAAGGAAAAGGATTTATGAAAAACACTACAACATACAAACAAACTAAAAAAGAAACAAATGTATTGTTTAAACACTCAAAGGAATGTAAGAATGCACACTATTCATTTTTGTTTTAGAAGAGGTGAAGAATGAAATAAGAGAGGGGCTATGGGAAGAAAAACTTGAATACAGGGAGTTGTGGTAGCAAATAACATTGCAGGCCACTGTTCTACCTGGGTTGAACAAGAATATTTCAACAGCCCCCCCCCCCCCCCCATTAAAAATGAGAGGGGCCAAATTGTAACACGAGGAAACATAAAAACATGTACACATAATATGAGTAAAACATTTTTTTATTTTTTCTTAATTTTTTATCAATGATTTGTTCTTTGCAATAAACATAAAGATGTACTTGTATAAATGAGAATTAAGTTAGATATTAGGTAATAAAATGTTCAGAAAATTCCACTGCTATGGTTAGAAAATGGGTGTAATTTTATATTAAGGCCACAAGAGGGAGACCTTCTATTAGTATTTCACCACTTTGCAAGTTTCATTCACAAAACAAAGCTCAAATAATGTCTTTTTAAACACATTTTAGATATATCTGTCTTGTAAATAAATATTTTAAATACATTTATAGGTTCATAGGTAGGTACTAGGCTATTGGCCCTAGGGCCTATATAAGCCTACCCAAAAAGGCACCCTGGCTTTTGCCACCCAAGATAATTATTTTCCTGTGCCCCTGTCGAGCAGAGCCACAGAGGTGATACCTAGGGTGAATTTCTTATTTCCCATCCAATCATCAAGATTTTTCTTGAAGAGTGCTAATGAGGAGCTTTGTTTGATATAGATAGGTAGATTGTTCCAGAGTATGGGAAGTCTCTGGGACAGGAATCTATCCCTCCAGCATGTTCTTGTTATTGTAGTGACAAGGTTTAGGTCCCTAGAGCACGTAGCTCGGAAGGATTTGGATTTCTTTAAGTGGAGCATGTACAACAGCTCTGGGTTTGACACAGCTTTGTATGTTAGGCAGAGATCTCCTCTGAGTAGGCGATATGCGACTGAGTAAAGCTGGAGTTTTTTGAGACGGTCTGCATAGGGCATCTGTTTGAGGCCAGTAATCCTCTTTGTGAGGTATTTCTGCGGCCTTTCCAGTTGTTGTAGATGTCCTGTGAGGTACATACCAAAAGGAGAGTTGTACTCTATAATGGGTCTAATGATTGACGAGTAGAGGGGAACAATGACTTCTTTTTTCCTGGATGAGAAACCTTTTGTGATGAGGTGTGCCACATAGAAGGATTTCCTGACTACTGTGGCAATGTGATTATCAAAGGAGAGCCTACTGTCCACCTGTGCCCCAAGGTCTCTTATCCACACTTTCGGTGTTAAGTAGACTACCACCCATGTGGTAGCTCATGGGTACAGAGTTTTTACCAAAGGGGATGACAATGTACTTTTTGGCACTGAGCTTGAGGCCATGGCTTTGACACCAGGCATCTGTCTCCGTGAGGCCCTTTTGTAGGATGTCCACATCATTAGGAGTCTCGATTATGGCTCTTAGTTTGCAGTCATCTGTGAACTTCATTAGCCAAAGACCTTCTGTGTTAGCCTGTACTTCAGAAAAGTAGACACCAAACAGGAGAGGACCTAGGATTGAACCCTGTAGTACTCCACTCGTCACTGGTCTGAAGTCGGATTTGGAGTCTGCTACTTTCACAGTGTGGTTTCTGTCAGTGAGCCAGTTGGCAAACCATCTTGTGACATAGGGGATTTATACCTAGTTTAGTGAATTTATCTATAATTCCAGAGTGGGGGATGTTGTCAAAAGCCTTGGCGAGCTCTAGATAGGCTCTGTGAACCATCTTACCCTCGTGAACGGCTTTGGTGACTGCTTTAAAAAAAGTCTATCAGGTTTAGGAGACATGATTTGCCTTTTACAAATCCAAACTGGGTGGGGTCCAGAGTGTGTGTATAAGATCCATTATGATACGTTCCATGGCCTTGCAGACCAGGCTTGTTAGGCTAATGGGGTGGTAGTTCCTGGGGTCCATGGTGGCTCCCTTTTTGTAGAATGGGATAAATGTTTTTAATAGGTAGAAATTGTTATATTGTTTTTATACACAATTTTTAATGCATATTATGAATGTAATTGTAAAAAAGTTTTTTACACATGTATTCCTTAGTGGATATTTTTTCTCATAAGAGGCTTCAAGAAAGCACTATTTTATTGTCATGTTGATTGTCTGTATCTGATGACGTTTGTATAACAGGGATGAAAATGCAGTGATATTTGTGAAAGCATTTATGTTTGGTGTGGTTCATATTAAACTTTTGCTTTGAAGCTGTGGATTACTATTTTTTTACCCTTCCTGGGTACCTTTCTGGATTTTGTTACTAGTACATTTTGGTACTTTGGTTTCAGTTAATTTCCGAGGTCTATGGACCCCTGAACCTATACTGTTTTACTTTTCTGAAGACTTTTTTCTTCTGTGCTGACATTCAGTCCTATGCTCTGATGATGATTAGTTCATTATAGATGTATACCCATAGGTATATGTCCAACATGGGTCTATATTATGGCATTGAAATGCCGTAACAGCGAATACCAAAAGGCTGACAAGTTGTCAGTGAAATCCATTTCCAACATTCACTGAAAACTTGTCGGGCAAGCAAATACTTGCCCTGCAATGCTACAAAACTTATTTCACCTAAACCAAACCCATCCATGTGGGGGGCTTCACCCCCCCACACCCCCCGATGTGGGGGGCACCCCCCTAACTAAATATATCAACTCTGACAGTGCACTACAGTGGAGAAAAGGGCAAAATTGTGTAGCTGGCCAACAACATCTTTGCCCTGTAAGAATTCAGTGGATCGCGGAAATGGATTATGCTGACTACGTGTTGGGACTTTTGGTGTTCACTGTTACAGCATTTTGGATCCATAATATAGACCCATCCTACACAATCCTAAAAGTGAAATGTAAACATTTCCATGAGATATCTTTCATTGTGTGACTACATTACCATTATGACAGCATCCAACATAAAGTGCACAAATTATTATAGTATACTCATTATAAATGGCAATGTACAACATCTGTAACTGACCAGTAGAAGTAGCATATCAAAAGGAGCAATAGATGTAACATATACATATTAATGTAGATAGTCACCCTGTGCCTCAGACACATAGCTTTATTTCCCTGCATCCATGAGAAGAATGACAGGGATGTGGTACAGGTATCATCACTTAGCACAGGGTGTCGTGTGAGGGTGCAGGAGGCCTAGGCTGACCCAATAAGTTGGCAAGCATGTGTCTCGGTCAGGAAGGGAGGCAGGCAAGATGGACTATGTAAATGTGGCATGTGTGTCTGCAGGTGACCTGAGTGTGATAGTAGTGTGTGTGTTTAGGTGAACACAACCAAGCTCAGTGCTAGCCCTATGTGTCTGTATGTTGGACAGTTTCGAGCCATGCATGGTAGAGTTGACAGTTCGTCTCACCCCCCGAACATGAGAATTGGCACCTCCATGCCCAAGGTCAGATGATGGGCTACTAGCCAAGGGTGACTGCTGTCTGCTGAGAATGTGTCATCCATGGGAACACTCAGGACCATGAGCCCATGGCCTGCCATGTCTTGGTGTGGACCGCACACTCCCCTTTGGAACACTTTGTGGACTCTCAGCAGATGTAGTTGCTGACCTACGTCCATGAGGCCGACGCTCAACTTTAAACAAATGTTCCATCACAGACAACATGCGTTCGAAGACAGTGTGCGATCTGTCTCAGACCTTCATCTTTCCACAGCATCAGCCAACTGTTCCAGGGTATCATTAACATGGTGGAGGCAGTCACGGATGCCAGACTGTGCTGCATCCATAACCCTGAGCATAAGTTAGGAGTTCCTTTCTGAACATGCCTGTGCCTCCATGATGGCCCTAAAAACATATGCCGAGTGACACGTGATGAGACACCTGCAACAGGTGGTGTAGGAACAGCAGGTCTCCTATGAGCAAACCCATCAGTCTGCCTGTGTGGAACCCTGCCAATTGTTTGGCTATGGCCAATGCAGACAGTCACAGTAGCCACACCTCCCTGTTCAATGGCTCCACCCTCTGACTGTCCAGTATCTGTGGCCGCAGGGGACTGGGTATGTGTAGGCATACTAGCTGTGTACGGTGATGAGGTATGTAAACCTCTGTGACAGATTCAGTCCCTGCAACCCTCAGCTGTGCTTCACTTTGGCCACCATCATCATCAGAGTCTGAAGAGAGACCGACTTCAGGTTATGAAGGGGACAGAGACCAACATCCCAGGTCACCTGTGATAAAAAAGGCAAAGCATCACATTAATACCTGCACTACTATGCTATGCACGGTTTACTATTGAAATTGCAAACGGCACTTGGGCGACAGTCGGATAGTCGAACGTATAAGGTCGTAAGCAAGGATGTCGAAGACAAAATAATCAATCTAGGAACGGTTTTAACATGGGTCGAGGTAGGTGTTCAGTATTATTCCCTACTACAAACATCTTCCCTACCTCGACCCATGTTAAAACCGTTCCTAGATTGATTATTATGTCTTCGACATCCGTGTTTACGACCTTATACGTTCGACTATCCGACTGTCGCCCAAGTGCCGTTCGCAATTTCAATAGTAAACCGCTATGCACTACTATGTTGCAATATATGTTAAGATGTATACACTGCTGTCACTTTTACAGACTTGTTTAACCCCCAACCTCATACAGTAGGGCATAAGGACATTATTTTCTAACCCAAATCTTTAATTATTATGAAATAAAAGTTCTTTAAATAAGAATCTCATGAGAAAAACTTAAATTATGTCCACTGTTGACATTCTGCAGAACTCTGCACAGTTGTCAGCTATGGCCAATCTGCAATGTCCTGACAATACTATCAAATCAATCATTATGGTCACACTTACAAGGCATAGGTATGACCCTAAACTGTAGACAGTCAGAAAATATCTGTACAATTGGCAATCATGCTGGCAGTACATTAATCCAGCCAGCAGGCCTGGGATGACACTTTAGCTAATACAGTGAACTAAATCTACGTCTCTGACAAAACAGTTTTGTGCTTACCAGCAGCAGGAGCATGGCCTCTTCCTATTCCTGACTGTCCTGACAAAATTTGAGGAAGAGGTAATGTAAACAGCACCACATGTTACAGTATAACATTGGTAATACGTCCAAATATCTCCCATTTACCGTAGCTGCTATGTTAACAGGTATGTGGGTCACAATGTGTGCATCAGCCTAAAACTGCAGCTAACCCCCCCCCATAAAATACCTGACACCCACATAAAACTATGTACACCCTGACATGCTGAATGCTACAGTATTCCAGTGCTGATCCAACTAACCATACCTGGATGCTCCTCTTGAGTGGAAACTGTAGCGCCAACATCCACAATATATTGGGTTCATAGGTTCATACTAGGCTATCTGCCCTAGGGCATTTATAAGCCTAGCCAGAGTGTGTGTGGCTTTCACCACCCCTTAGGATGAGAATACTATACCCATTAGTTTGCTGTGCCTCTGTCCAGCAGTGACACAGAGATTATTCCCGGGGTAAACCTACGATCTCCCATCCACTCATCAAGATTTCTCTTGAACAGAGTCAGTAAAGGGCTCTGCCTCACATGGACTGGGATTCTGTTCCATAGTGTAGGGAGTCTCTGGGTGATGAATCTGTCCCTCCAGCACGTCCTATTTATATCCGTGTTGAGGTTTAAGTCTCTTGCTCTCGTGGCTCTGGTGGATTTGGATTTTATGAGGTGGAGCATGTCCATTAATTCCGGGTTGGACATGGCCTTGTATGTCAGGCACAGATCACCTCTGAGCAGACGGTATGCGACTGAATAGAGCTGGAGTTTTTTCAGTTGGGCAGCGTATGACATATGTTTGAGCCCCTTTATCCTTTTGGTGAGGAACTTTCGGGGTCTTTCCAACTGCTGCAGGTATTGGGTAAGGTACATTCCGAATAGGGTGTTGTACTCAATCTTTGGTCTGATAAGTGAAGAGTACAGGGGTACAATGACTTCTCCTGATCTGGATGTGAATCACTTCATGATAAGGTGGGCAATGTAGAAGGTCTTCCTAACCACTTTGGCAATGTGAGTGTCAAAAGAGAGGTTACTGTCAACTTGGGTCCCCAGGTCCCTGATAACTTCTTCCGTGTTTAATGGATTACCACCTATGTGGTAATTAGGGGTTACCTTGTTTTTCCCAAAGGGTATGACTATACATTTTTTGGCATTTAGCTTAAGGCCATGGCTCTGGCACCAGTTATCCATTTCTATGAGACCTCTCTGGAGGATGTCTGTGTCTGATGGAGTGTCAATTATGGTGCCCAGTTTGCAGTCATCTGCAAATTTTGTCAGCCACAATCCCCCTATGTTTGCCTGCACTTCAGAAAAATAAATGCCGAACAAGAGGGGGCCCAGGACTGAGCCCTGTGGGACACCACTCGTGACTGGCTTAGAGTCTGACATGGCACCAGCAACTCTAACCCCGTGGGTTCTGTCCTTGAGCCAGTTTGCAACCCATCTTGTGACATATGGGTTTACATCTAAGCTGGTGAGCTTTTCTATGATGCCCGAGTGGGGTATTGTGTCGAACGCTTTTGCTAGGTCAAGGTAGGCTGTGTGAACTGCCTTATCCTCATCAATGGCCTTAGTGACGGTTTCGAAAAAGTCGACCAAGTTCAAAAGGCAGGATCTGCCCTTGACAAAGCCAAATTGGGTAGGATCCAGTGTCTGTAGGTCCCCAATGTCTTTATTTATGAGTTCCATTATGATCCTCTCCATAGCTTTGCAGACAAGGCTCGTCAAGCTTATGGGGCGGTAATTTCCAGGGTCCGTAGAAGCACCACCTTTGTGGAGTGGGACCACAGTTGCCGTACGCCATTCTTTGGGTACGTATCCTGTAGTAAGGCTAAGATTAAACAGCAGCCTTATGTGTGGGCTTAGTTCCTCATTGAGTTCATGTAGCACACAGCCGGGGACACTGTCTGGTCCCATTGATGCTGTGTTTTTTGCTTTAGAGAGAGCAGCTCTCACCTGGGCATCTGAGATGTTTGGGAGGCTAGACTCTGGTGGGATAGATATTTCTCCTTTTGGGAGAAATTTGCACTGAACCTGTCTGCCAGTATGTTGGCAATGTCTGTGGGTTCAGTGATTTTTGTATCATTTTGGACTAATTCTGAGCATATCTGGGAGTTTCCACCCAGGTTTCTAACATAGCTAAAGAAGGCCTTATGATTGTCTTTTGTGTCTTTAGCGATTTTTCTCTCAAAGTTGGCCTTGGATGATTTTATGAGTGATCGTAGTTTTTTGCTAGTATTGATCAGAGATGCCTTCCCTTTTAGGGATTTTGCTCTGTCATGTAGTAGCTTTCTCCTCTTGTTGCAGAGTTTGTTTATGGCTGGGGTCCACCAGACCGGGCGCCTGCCTTTGGTGGAAAGGGTCTTGATTTTATTAGGGATTGCTTGATCCATACATTCCTGGAGGTGCTCTTAGAAGGCATTTGTAAGGGTTTTGGCAGCGTGGGTTGTGGTTTCCACTGGCTCGGGGGCCTTGAAGGATACCACTCCAGTCTTAAGAAGTGTGAAGTTTGCTTTTGAGAAGTTCTTCACTGTGGTCTTTTGCTGGGGTTGGGGCGGGATGTGGATCTCCAGTGAGATTAATTTATGGTCTGATCTCACCAATGAGGGATATACTTCCGGTGTGGAGCATTTTGTCCCCATGTTTGTGATGATCAGGTCTACTATATTTTCTCCTCTTGTGGAAATGGTGACTAGTTGTTCCATAGCATTTGAGTTTATGAACTCCAGGAACCTTTGGGCTAGGGTGTTGGGGCTTGAGTAATGTTCCCAGTCTATGTTTGGGTAGTTGAAGTCACCCAATATGATGGTGTTTGGAGAGACATTCATACTCTCCAGTGTCTTCAGGAAGGCTGTGTGGGTTTCCTGAGTTTGAGAGGGTGGTCTGTAGCATGCTACAAACTGTAGGGCAGTTTTACCTATGGTTAATTGCACCTGGATGGTCTCCGATGCCTCGTGCGTTGCCACTAACCTGGAGGTGTGGGTATCCTTTATGAATATGGATACTCCCCCTCCTTTTGTGGTTCGGTCCGGATTTTGGGGCCGGAACGCATGATATGAGGTATAACCTGATAGTGCTGGGGTGCTCTCAGGAGCCTTGAACCAGGTTTCAGTCACAGCACAGACATCAATGTTCTCCATACTGAGGAGGGCTTCGAGGGCGTGCATCTTGAGGTTTAGACTTCTGGCATTGAGCAGTATTACCCTTAGTTTTTTTCCATTTTTGTTTTCTAGGGTGGTAGGTTTATCATTTGAGCCTTGCCTAAAAAACGCACTATGGGGGTGGCAAGAGCCTTTGCCAATATCCGGAAGCCCAGGGGTGACAGGTGCAAGCCGTCCCTTGTGAAGCAGCGTGGATTGTCAAGCATGTCATCCCAGGCAGACAGACATTGGATCCCTTTAGAATGACACCAGTAATTAAGCCAATTATTAAAGCTGATCATTTTGTCTCTGTATTGTGGCATCATTCTTGGTGAGGGTAGGATACTGCTCAGGGTCAGGGTCATACTGGCCTGGGCTACATAATCTGAGAGCTCCTCTATGTCTCTTTTCATGTAGTCCAGGGAGGTACGTCTCAGGTCGTTCACACTGGCATGGACAATGACTGAGTCATACTTGTACTTGCTGTGGAGTGACCTGAGTGCTTGTGTTATGTGGCGGATTCTAGCTCCTGACAGGCAGCTTACTGTGATCTTTTCCTTGTTCAGTCTGGTGAGTGGGACGTCAGTGTGTCTGACTATGGAGTCACCTATAACAAGTGTGTCTGGCATTCTGTTTGGCCTTAAGGGCTGTGACTGTTTAGCACACTGACTTTGAGAACTATGTGTTGCATGTCTTATGTCTTGAGGTGGCAGTTGCTTGAGTGTCTGCTTTGGAGGCCTCTGTAGTTTTGGTAGATTTTTGATCAGTCCCTCCGAGTATGTCTTTGTGTGTTTATGTGTTTGTTTTGCAGTTGTGATAGTTCTATGTGAAACTGGGTTTGTGGTGTGCATGGTTTCCTTCTCCTCCTGTCTGGTCTTGCCAGTCCTGAGTTGAGAGAGCTCAGCCTCCAGTTTGGCTATATAGTTGCATCTCTCACATGTATTTGTGTTTTGTGGGAGAAAGAGTGGGTTGTCTGTGTACATGAGGCAATTGTAACATTGCCTCAAGATGCCCAGATTCACCAGCTGAACAGGAGAGGATGCTAGCAACTGACCCTTCGACATGCTAGAAAAAGTGAAAAAGTTTGCTGTGTAACTGAGTCAGAAGGGACCTATAGGGAAATGGGTACTCAAGGGGATTCTAGGCTAATGTAGTACTTTGTTTAGTATATAAGTACTTTACCTAGATAAAAATGCTTTAGGAGCAAGTGCTGAGCTTTTGAGATAGAGAATAGACTGTTTAGATTGCAAGTAGAGAAGTTCTAAGGGAAAAATTGAAGAGCAGACTTTACGGAGCCAGAAATAGTTTAACCTTGTTTAACCGGCGCTGCCCGATGGTGCTCTATGGGCAACTCCACGCTAAATCATGCAAAAGCGCCCTAAAGCGGGCTTTATAGATGATGGATGGGTGATGGATGCCTAGGCGCTGCCCTGTGTTGCAAGGTTCACCAAGAATTCTTCTGTGGCTAGAGATTGTTCTTCTGCAGGCCCATCACCAGTGACCTGACAATCCCTGGTCATATCCTCTCTATATGTCTGTGTGCCATGTGGATCATATCCATGACACAGTGTTGCACCTGCTCATATGTGTAATTCTGGTGACCCACAGCACCAGTTAGTCCCACAAGGCTGCACGCTCTTGCCTATTTGCCCTTCCTTTGGACAGCAGGACTTGGTAGTGTTGTCTCAAGGCCTCAATGATGAGGTCATTTTCTGCCTCACTGAAAAGTGGCTGGCGTCTGCCATGCATATCTCCTGAAATACAAATAAAGGAGAACACATCAGGATCACATATGTGGGAGTACAGTATGTAGAGATACAGCAATAAAGGAAGGCTATCAGTATCCATTGCTTGATTACACATCTCATATTCAACAGTGTGCCAAGCATACAAAGGTTTGGACCCAACTAGGACAGTAGCAATAGTGACCTACTCCTGTTTGTGCCATGACACATACTCACATATGATCACACACCCAACACAGGAGTCCATTGTAATGTGTCTCATAGCAGGAAATCCCCCCCCCCCCATAACATATGTATAAACAACAGTGCCAATAAAATAGCAGTGTAGTATAACAACTGTTAACAAAGGGTATAACAACTGTTAACAAAGGAAGTATTCAAGAGACCTGCGCACCTAGTTAACAGACAGCACTATACCCTTGCTGTACTCTACATCCTCTGTAGGTGTAACTGATATAATCCCCATTCCCATAAGTATATTCAACCATACGGATTCATGTTGGAAACAAAATGGTTACATACCTGATGGAGTACAATACTCCTTTGTTACAAGATACAGATATATAAGTAGTGTGACAACAAGTTAACCATACAAACTAACTGTAATACACAATAGTTCCGCTAGCTAGGAGTTCATCTTTTTAAGATGGTTCTCATTAGCAGTTGATTGCCTCTGAACCAACCTGTGGTTCAGGAATGCTAAATGCAGCATACACAGCTGATTTGCAGTATAATCAGACAATTCCAAGATATAAGAACTCAATGTAGATTCCATCCCCTTTCTCATATGTTGGGGTAAAGATACTACGTCAGCAGAGAGAGAATGTTTTTAGCAGCTACTTTTTACATACAAATGTGTGTGCTACATGATGATTTGATGCTGGTGCTGTAGGCAATAGGCATAGGCAGAGAGGCTGCAGAATGCACAAGACAACAACACTTATGAGTAACTGTGGGACCTATGGCAGCCTTGGTGTACAACCAGAGCTTGATTGAGGAAACCCATCCCACTGGACATTAAGGTATGTGTTTAAGGTAAGTATGTTAGCCAGAGATATCATTAACAAAGTAAAAGGCAACATAGTTGGTGTGTCGTAGAACAAGGTAGGGATTACATTAGCCATTATGTTAACCAGTTGGACAACTGCCAGGTCATGTGTTATGTCATGGTAGTAATCTGGAACATGGAATGTGTATGCTGGCAAACCTTACTTCTAGCACAACCTCCCTATGTGTATGTTACTTGTGTAGCTGTGGTTGTCTGTAATATCACTAGAAAATCATTTTGTGCTGCAGTCTGATATTACTGGGCCTCATTTGAATTACATACTTCAAAATCCATCGCCTGACATTCTATGCACTTTCTAGTGGTGTAAAAGGAATTGTTTAAATGTGGTCCTCTCTGTAGGCCTTTGCATTCCATTATTGATAAGCAGACATTCCAGCTATACTGCTTTGTGTGGATAAACAGGTGATGAGACAGTCATACGTATCAGAATTTATAATGATGATGTACATGTATTTTAAATGCTAGACACCACTGGATTTGAACCCAGGACTATATGGACCAAATACTATTGTTTTCAAAGCATTTAACAGATTGAGCTACTGAGTCACTGTTACAGCAAGTGCATTTTACATGTTGTAGATATAACTGAACACTCATCTGCTGTTACACACCTCACTTACACATATTATAATGTGTATGACTTTATAGTGATGTATTTCTCTACCAGAGTCCCAGCTAAACTCCTTCTTCTCCATTAATCTTTTAGCAGGTGTATTTCTAAATGTTGTAGATATGACTGCACACTTACCTGCTTTCACATACTCACTTACATGTATTATTATCTGTATGACCTTACAGTGATGTATTTCTCTACCAGAGTGCTAGTTAAACTCCTATTTTTCATTAATCTCTTGGAAGATTTCTACGATGCGTAGCATCAGGTAAACACACTTAATTATGAGTAAATGACAATTACTAGGTTTTGCATAAAACACATATGCTAATTAACTGGCTGTGTGGCTTGGTTGGTTGATGCACTGTTCTTCAGGTGTGATGGTACTGGGTGTGAAATAGGGTGCAGGTGTACTTTTTTGAATGTGATTATTATACTTTCGAATACATATATTAATGTGCCACCATTTAGCATTGCTTAGCAATTCTGCACATAGCCCAGCATCGTGCAATTATTCTTTAAAGAAAAGAAAATTGTGGAGATAGAATAGTGGTGAAATGGGGTGCAAGCAGGGAAAACACATAGTGAAAGGCAGGTAGGTATGTGCATCACACAGTTTTTCTAAAGGTAATGAGTTTTTCATTTAAACTCAACAGATATTTCAGTCACCTGACACAGTTTCGCTGCAATATGTATAAAAAGTATTACTGCCCGGGAGTCGAACCTGGGACCTACAACACTGTAGGTCATGACTAAACCTATCTTGCCACTAGAATAGTGAAGGGAACTCATATATCTTCAGATATACTGCAAAGGTGCCTGTTAGCATAGCACAGCAGAACTAGGACAACTGAATACATCCGGTTTTTATTTTCAGCTGTCTAGCACATGTCTTATGCTTATGTACTTATAAGTATAAGTAATGCGGCCCATCATGCAAACATGCACACATAAATTAATAAAGAGCATTAAAACTGAATACATCTGGTATCTATTTTTAGATGTCTAGTGGATTATGTGAGCAAAGATGAGAATAGCTAAGCAATGTGCTGCACCATGCAAACAAGTACATGAAAATAAAAAAAAAATATTAAAATTAACTCAGTCACTCCAATGGAGCTCCGGAAGTTTGCACTGTAACTTCCAATGGGTGGAGCCTAAGTCTTTTCACAGAAACAAATTATGTCCTCACATTTCAAACAAATGTTCATATCTCTGGACCCATTAGGGTTATGAAAGAAGTACAAACGGCAAACTCTTCAGCACAAACTAATTTTATAGTGCTAGTAACTGAATTTTATAAGTCACAGTAAACACAGTAACTATTACATTTGTAATATTTTGCAAACCACTTATAACATCTCAACAACCACTCAAGTTACACACATACTGTCAGCAGCATTTTATTCATCTGGCTGAGTGCTTTCATATGAGGCTAAGTAGTTCTATTTGTCTTACTTGGTTGTTGCGATATTTAGAAAAAAAATGTGAAAATTCTATCTATACAAATTAATATCATGAAAACAACAATTAATATCCCTTTACCTGCACTAGTCAGAGGTCAGATATTAATGCAGTTGAGTTTGTCATTGCGTAAGCTTTAAAAGGATTTTTTTTAAAACCTTGTACATAGGATGGTTTTGGAATTACTGATGCAAATATGAACAAGCAATATTCTATGCCTAGAGGTATCTGCAGGAGTTAACTCCAGATGGACTTGGAGGTGTTACTCAGAAGTAATGAGTTAAATACATCTGGTTTCTATTTTTAGATGTTTAGTGGATGTCTAATGTATATGTGAGCAAAGCTAAGCAATGCACCACACTGTGCAAACAAGCATATAATGTACAAAAAAAATAAATAAAATTGCAATTTAATGAAATAAAATGTCTTGTAAACCTTTCGGTCCAGGTTAACTGGCTGAAAGGTATTGTACTGTGCTTACCAACTGTCCAGAATTTTTATGGACAGTCCAGAAATAAGGGACAGCCTGTAAAGTCGGCCTTACATGGATTCAGTATCTGTGCTGCTGTGATCTCCCTCAGTAGCAAGCCATAATTAATAAGTATGGCATGCTGCCAAGGAGGATCTGTAGCTGAGTACAAGGATTCATTCCGTATAGGCTCTACAAGGAGTCTACACAGAATTTACTAAATCCTGGGAGTGAAAAATGTTAGAAATAAAGCACTCAGGCCCTGGGTATCTGTTCAAGTATGGCATCTAACTACGAAAGCACTTAGTTTAAATGAGTAAAAGTATCAGGATTGTATAAAAAGTAACTAAACCAGCAATGTTCACAAGATACCCATAAACAGAAGTAGTAAACCTACTGGATTTACTTGATTAACAATGAATAAAATAAATTCTCTTACATTCCCCACAGTCCCTATGCTCAAAATGTGCTTCTGAATTCTGGACCCTAATCTATCCCATGTATTCTACCAACAGGATATCTGTATAAGCATCTACACTCCTCTTGCTCTTTATCTAATTAATGTCCTCTGCAACCTTTTCCTTTCCAGTTTCTAAATTGATCAAATCAGTGTATTTCCTCATCCCATCACCACACTAATCTTGATCATTCTTACTTTACATTTTCTCCACTTATTCCATGTATGACACCTTTTAGTCCAACGCAATACTGTAGAAAAGAATGTATCTTTAAGAAGCATTTCCAGATGTAGGCACGTGCATGGAAATAGTGAGCACATGCAGGCAGCAGTGCCATTTTGAAAGAATAGCCAGAGTATTAACATGTATGAGCAGGGGAGTCAGTCTGATTATTTATGTTTATGTTACAAAGCCTCATTCCTGATGTATTTATGTGTAATAAAGCTGTTTGAACTGAACCCACAAACGCTTGTCTGTTTTATCCTGACCATATGAGTGACATGGTGCCAGAACAAGGACTGAGAGAGCAACTTCTTCAAGCCATGTACAGAGTTGATGGTGAAGGCAGATCGAGCTGGTTAAGTGAAAAGGAGCTCAGACAAACAAAGATCAGAAATGAATCTAAGGTAACCAAAAGTTGCACCAATGATTTATTTTGCAAAGAGAATGAAATAGAGCATATGTTAGGCACAAAACATATTAGTAATTAAATGAGTACCACAAAACACATTATTAATCAAACAAGTACATTATTACTTAAACAAAATGTTTGAAACCACGATATATATATATTTATATATATGTATATATATATATATATATATATATAATTTTTTTTTTTTCTTAAGGGGAAAAGCTATGTGAAAAATGGCCCAGAATTGATTGGTCTTGGGCAGATGTTTGCTTGCACTGTGATTGTAATGTATCTAGAAAAGAGAGAATATTATTGAAGACCACTCCTTTGATATGTTGTTAATTAAAACAAAGTAATTAAGTCTTGACACTAGCATGCATTATTACTGGTAATGCTATATGCCTTTTAAGAAATTGTAGATACTCCTGATGTATGTAGACAGCAAATTAAAAAGCAGTGTGGACAACTGGAAGATCTGGAGCATTTCTCCCCGGGCCTCCGCTGAAAACAGGCTCTGTGGAACCTAGTCGGACTTTCCCGGTCAACAAATGATAAATAAAATAAATAAATAAAATTTGAGAAAACTAGCAAAAATATTCATATGGGGCTCAGAATTACCTCTGATTTGCATAATGAGCATGTTTAAAGTAAAACAAGCACAAGTATTATTACAATGCAATTATTTCAAAGAGTTTGCTGCATGCAAAGTATAGTTTATATTGCTAAGTGCAGTCAAAGTACAGCCATTTTGAAAAGTTTCTTGTGCTGTGTACATTTATTCGCAGAGTGCCACCATTTCAAGTGTTCCTTACACTGTGCAGAGTTATTTTGCAGAAGTACAGCCATTTTGAAGAATTTCTGTGCTGTACACAATTTATTTGCAAAATGCATTCATTTCAAAGTGTTTCTTACTACGAGCTTTTTCTGCTATGTGCAGTTTATACACAAAGTACAGTCATTTCGAAGTATTTCTTACACTGATGAGTGGTTTCACAAAGTACAGTGATTTTAAAGTATTCTTATGCTACGGAGAATTATTTGGCAAACTGCAGTTATTTCAATGAATCCGTTGTGCTTCTGGGCATAATTACATATTCTGGCATAAAGTTTTGACATATTTATGTATGTATGTTCATACATAATTCCAAGCACCTTCACTACTGTGTGTTGATGTGGCAGAAGCATTTCGCACACCCAATCCACTTGTGTTTGATCATAATCCAGCAGAGAATTGGAGAGTATTTGAGCAAGAATATATTTTATATAAGCAGCTTTTTCTGACAAAGATGCACGTATAAGGTCATTCATTTTTCTTAACTTAGCTGGGTTAGAAGCCATTGAAAGAGAGCGTTGATTTGTGTATGCACCAGATGTATATGCAGGAGATGGGTAAAACTACCATACTGTGGTACCGTCTGAATCAAGGGAAGACCCTGAGTGCTTGAAACGTAAATTTAGAGAAAAGTGAAACCCAGGGACAAATTTTACATCAGACAGGCACTTATTTTATACAAGACACCAAAAGCCAGGTGAAGCTTTTGCAGCTTATATCACTGACTTGAGAAATAAGGCTAAAATGTGCAGATTTGGTGATTTGAAAAATGAGTTAACAAAGGACAGGCTTGTGTGTGGTGTTAATAATGCTGCAGTGAGAAAGATCTTGCTTCATGACAGTGATTTAACATTAAGCAAGGCCATAGAGATTTGTCAAATCTATGAGCTCACAGAAAGGCACACAAGTATGCTTACAAGTGATAAGATCATGGTTTCAACAGCCTCTAGAGCAAATGTAGAGAGCATGCAGCACGTGGCAAGCAGGCAGGCCTAAGCACATGGCAGCTGCAGACCCTGCAGGTTCCTCTGGGAAACCGCATAACTTTCTAGCAAGTTCTAAGACTAGCTCAGCAAAATGGACATGCATTTGGACAGTGCAGTACAAGGGTGAGTCAGCAAAATGCAAATCAGGTCTTATTGTTAACTGTTGTAATTGTGGAGCCAACCACGAGTCTAGCAGAGAGACGCGCTTAGCATTTGGTCAGCAATGACACAAGTGTAGAAAATGGAACCACTTTCAAAAGTTTTGTAAATCAAACAAACCTCATTCAGTTATTAAGAAAGTTCACTCAAAAATGCAGGTTAATCATACAGAAAGCTGCAACCTCACTTTCTATGTAGATGATGTGTCAGTGGTCGGTGAAAAGGTTAATGCAGTAGACTTACTGGCAAAGAACAAAGTATTTTGTACTGTCCTGATCAATGGTAAACCCACAGAGCTCAAAGTGGGCACTGGTTCAAAGTGTAATGTAATGTTAGCAGAACCATTTGCTAAAGTGAGAGCTGGTGAGCAACTTAATTTGGTTAACTGTGCAAAGCTTGTGCTTATGGAGGTGAGGAGATTCAAACCAAAGGCTTATTAGTGCTTTCATGCTGTTTGGCTAGGAAAGGTTACAGCTTGCAATTTTATGTGGTTAGAAGACCTGTGCAGTCATTATTAGGTCTTAGAGACAGTTTAAGAATGAAACTGCTTTCTTTTACCAAAGAAGTACATCATGCAAACACATGTCCCAGTTCTAGCTTTACTGGTGTTATTTTCTCAGAGTATGCGGATGTTTTCGATGACATTGCTAGGCAAACTTCCAGTTGTGTACTCCATGAAAGTAGACCCAGACGTCAGTCCAGTGGTCAGACCAGCAAGGAGAGTTCCAATAGCTATGCAGTACAAAGTCAAGGTCCAGTTAAGACAAAATGGTGCAGCAGGGTGTGATTTGTCCAGTCACAGAACCAACATAGTGGGTGTATTCTATGGTAGCTGCTCATAAGAAAAATTCAGATGAAATCAGAATATGCATTAATCCAAGAGACATGAACAAGGCATTAAAGAGACCTCATCATCCTATGCGTACAGTCAAGGAGATTGCCACCCTCATGCTAAATGCCATGGTGTTTTGTGTCTTGGATGCAAAGAGATAATTTTGGCAAGTAATGCTTGATCGCAGATTGTTACTACTGACTACATTCAGTACCCCATTTGGCAGACACAGATTCCTCAGGATGCCTTTTGGAATAAATTCTGCCAGTGAAGTCTTTCAACATGCAATGGAGCAAATTTTGTCAGGCTACCTGTGTGTTATAATAGTTGATAATTTACTAGTTGGAGGCAATGGTGAAGCAGAGCATGACAGAAACCTCAGGAAGGTTCTGGATAGAGCATGAGAAGTGAACTTAAAGCTTAATCCTCTGAAGTGTAAGTTCAGACTAGCGAAAGGTACCTATGTAGGCCATTTATTTACCAGTACAGGCTTACGACCAGACCCTTCCAAGAGAGCAGCCATTCTTGAAATGCCAGCTTAACACACTGTCCAAGCTTTGCATTGCTTTTTTGGTTGTTTTTGTTGTGTCTTTCGGCTTTTCCCAGTTAGGGGTCGCCACAGCGGAACCCCGGTCCGCTAATGATTGGCAGTAGATTTTTACGTGCCGAGTTGCCAGCCCTGACACACAACCATCAACAAAGGTACGCCCATTCATGCATGTCTCCACGCAGAAGACGCTCTAAATGACAATCGAACCGGACAGAGTCTTACTGTGAGGCGACAACGCTACCGCAGCACCACCACCGCAGGTCACATTGTTTTCTTGGTATGGTTAACTATTTGGGCACATTTACCTCTGACTTTAGTGAATTATGAGTACCATTAAGACAGCTGACATGCAAAAATATTGCCTGGTCATGGTTAGAACAACATCAGAGAGCATTTGATAACCTCAAACAGCAAATTGCCATCCTCCCTTTATTAAGGTACTATGATGTCCACAAACCAGTAGTTCTTTCCTGTGATGCTTCTAAGTTAAGTCTTGGTGCAGTTATTCTTCAAGAGGGCAGGCCTGTTGCCTATGCATCTAGAACTCTTACCCAAACTGAGATACAGTATGCTCAAATTGAGAAGGAACTTTTAGCTGTTGTATTCGCATATTTGAAGTTCCATGATTATATTTATGGCTGAGCTATCCAAGTAGAAACTAATCACCAACCTCTAGTCACTATTTTAAAGAAGCCTTTGCATTCAGCTCCAGCAAGACTACAAAGAATGATGTTCAGATTACAAAACTACAATTTCAAAATGGTCTATACAAAAGGTAAACTTCTTTATCTGGCCAATACCTTATCCAGATCATCCAGAAATACCACGGAACAGCTTGATAAAAAGAATTTTGACTTTGATGTCATGGGAGTGTATATTTTTCTACAACAAGACTTCATGGGCTGAGAGATTATACAAAGACTGATCCAGTTTTGCAAAAGCTCAACCACGTCATCAATGTAGGATGGCCGTCAAAGCAATCTTGTGAACCGCCAGAAGTGCAACCTTATTTTCCATACAGAGATGAGATGTTAATGGAAGATGGTATAATTTTCAAAGGTCCCAAAGTTATTGCTCCTACTGCCTTACAACATGAGTACATTCAGATTCTGCATCATGGCCACCCAGGTTCCAACTCTAGCAAAAGAAGGGCGAGAGGACTAGCATTTTGGCCTTCTCTATCAAAAGACACTGATAAAGTGCTTTCTTCTTGTCAGTATGTAATAGTACTAAACCGCATTTGCAAAAAGAGCCACTTCAGCTAAACCACATTCCTGAACTACCTTGGTCAACAGTAGCCACCGACATATTTGAGTGGAACAAACAGCATTACTTAGTGTTGGCAGACTCTTATTCGAACTGGTTTGAAATCGATTTGCTACCTAACCTAATGTCCAGTGCTGTTATTAAGATGAAACAATTTCTCAGTCTATGGTAGTCCACACAAAGTTATTTCTGACAATGGTACCCAGCTTACCAGTCAACTGTTTCAGACATTTGCAAAAGAGTGGGACTTTATCAATGTTACAAGTAGTCCTGAATACTCACAATCAAATGGCCTTGCTGAACATAAGGTACAGAGTGCAAAGCAATTACTAGACAGGTCAAAGCGTGACAATACTGATATATTCTTGAATTTACTTAATCTCGGAAATATACCCCATGACAACCTACTTGGCTCACCTGCTCAGACACTTTTATCTAGGCAAACCTGAACAACCTTGCCTATCAGTTCTAGTTTGTTGGTGCCGGCCATTTTGAGCATTTGTTTTTTAGGTATGGAAGTCTGTCCTGGAGAATGCTGTACTTGTTTCTTTGTCTTTAGAGCTGCTTTAGTCTTTGGCTTTGAAGCTGAAGATGGCTTTACATATAACTGTGTTGGTCTGAAAACACCCTCAGAAGCCGATGCCTGCACAGCGGCTCTGGACCCATCTGAGGGAATAGTTTCCAAGGATCCAGTACCTTGAGTTTCCAGAGGCCCAGTTGGCTCCACGTGGGAGTCGGAAGCGGCCTGTGGCTCTGAAATAGCAGGTGTCAGGGGCTGCAAAAGCAGCTCACTGAGAACCGGTGAACCAACGACTAGCTTAGCGGAAGCCTCATCATCGGTTTTGGACCTTGGATGCCTGTCCTTGTCTTTATCCTTGCGTTTTTTAGAAACTCTGGTCGTCGGTGTTCCAATGACATTGTATAATTGAATCTTCGGCCGAAGTAATGAAAGGCAAAATCGTACCAACGCTTAATAGTGCGTTGGTTAAATCTAGCACAAAACCGACAACAAGCAATGTTGTGGTCAGGGCCTAGGCAAGGAATACAGTAACAGTGAAAATCCTTATGAGGTATTTGCTTCCCACAAGAAATACAATTGTTAACTTTTTCTGACATCAGTCTGGAGCAAGAAAAAAGTTTCCCCAATGGGGTACTTGGCTTTAATGAAGACTTTGGATCTGAAACTCGATTTCGAAAATCTCAGGAGTCGGCCAACCAGCACTTGCGAACTGCTTTTGCTTCGGGCACCGCGCGGCAAGAAAGACTGAAGAAAATGGCATTGGCTGCATCATTTATACCCCTGGCGCTCTGATGTCAGGGAAGAGGTGACAGCAACCAACGCCGGACCAGGACTTTGGAATTCAGGCCGACTGCGGGTAGCCTGCTAGCAGGATAACCCAAGTGTAATGACTGCAACACTGAAACACGATGAACATTGTAAGGTACAGAGTGCAAAGCAATTACTAGACAGGTCAAAGCGTGACAATACTGATATATTCTTGAATTTACTTAATCTCGGAAATATACCCCATAACAACCTATTTGGCTCACCTGCTCAGACACTTTTATCTAGGCAAACCTGAACAACCTTGCCTATCAGTTCTAGTTTGTTGGTGCCTAATGCTAAAAACAACAGAGCAATCAAAGCCCAACTTTTTTAAAAAGCATTCTTCTCAGAAGTCCAGCTATGATAAAATGAGCAGATTTATTTGTCCGTTGAAAAAGGGAGAGACAGTAAAGATGCAAACAGAGAAAGGCTTTGATCAAATCGGTCAAGTGTGAGGTAGATGTACCGAGCCAAGATCCTACTTGGTATCTGAGGGTACAGAATACAGGAGAAACCGTAGGCATCTTCTTCCTGTATCAGAAATGATACTGCAGCATTGTACCTGTGATACAGACATCTCAGGGCAACCCTGACAATGTTCATACCAAAGAACATGTCTCAGTATCCATTTCCATTCCTCATGATGTCCCAGATGTCCCCAAAGTTGAACATTCCTTGAAGACAGTAAAGTTGAACATTCCTTGAAGACAGTAAAGTTGAACATTCCTTGAAGACAGCCCCCATTGCTAAATCCAATTCTGATTTTTATGTTACATGATTAGGTCGTACTTCTAGACCTAGTATAAAATACACAGCAACCCAGACATGAATGTTTTATATGTGTCTGATTTGTATGATTGCATGTCCTACAATTAGTTCTGATAATTGTATGTCAAAAGACCATGTCTGTATATGTGCATGTCATTGAATACTGCTATTTGATGTATGAGCTATTTCTCAAAGAGGGAGGATGTAGAACAGAACATGTGTATGTATCTTTAAGAAGCATTTCCATATGTAAGCATGTGCATATGTGCAGGCAGCAGTGCCATTTTGAGAAAACAGCCAGAGTGTTAACATGTAAGAATGTGGTAGTCAGTCTGTGTATAAGTTTATTTAAGTTTAAGTTAACAAAGCATCATTCCTGATGTGTAATAAAGCTGCTTGAACTGAACCCACAAATGTTTGTCTGTTTTACCCTGACTGGACGAACAACAAATACCTTAGTGTCTTTCTCTGTGCACCACCCAAATCATATACATCCCTAGCATCCTCAGAAACTTAGCAGCACCATTCTGTATGTTTTACTTGTTTTCCCTACATAAAAAGCTTCACAGAAACCTACCACTAGATAAGCAGCTAGGCAAAAACATAGGATATAAAATGTTTAATATATAGCTGCCCATCAGAGTTGTCTGTTATAGAATGTTTGTTTTTAATGCACTGATATATTAAAAACATTTAGAATGTGATGTGCATAGGACGTAGAGTGTTGTTACAATTATATATACTCCAAGTTTACTTGCATATTGCAAACATATCTTTAACCTTTACATCACATCTTTAAGTAACATATGGATGTTCTGAAATAATGTGACTCAACCTATGCTCAAAAGACACAATGTTCCACTTGGTATTCAGTATATGGGACAAATGTGCACCATTACTGCTGGCTGTCAATATTTTGAACTTTGGAATATCAGAAATCAGAAATTCAAATGAAAAATACTACAAGTCAGAATGCTTTAAAATTCAAAGTGTTAATTATAAATACAGACTATCGGTGTTTAACGCGTGTGGTCTAAGTAAAGGCTGGGTGTCTACAGTGTGGTAGTACTGTCTACAGTTTTCTGTGGCAGCATTGTTTATGGTTATGTATAGAACACAAAACAATAATTTTACTGTTGAAACATAGGGATGTGTTATTCTTTTAAGCAGAACAGCTCTGTATTTGAACGTGGAGTTTTTCCCTTGTGTCCACTGTAATGTGACAACACGTTAGTAAGGGGTGATGCAGGGGGCAAAGGCTTAATTTATATTATAGCTGACAAACATCATTTCTGGAATCTGTTAGATCTTTTGTTTAGATTTCAGAATTTTTTAATTCTACCTTGTTAAATTTCCACATATTGTAAGTTGCTCATTACTACTGAAATTTATAATACATATACCCATCAACACAAAATCTATAATATACTATTCTGAGCTACTTCTAAGGATATATAATGATAGGTATTCAGTCTTGCATATAGATTTGAACAACTAGCTGGGTATGTCTTGCTCCTTTATAAAAATTTACCTTAAAGCTCCTCATACCTCAGGAGATGACAGACTTGGAACAAATTCATCTGACATGCAGAAGTTGGTATTTGTCACTGTTAATATTAATACTAAGTGGTATTCCATTCATATCTCTTCTTACAATATCATCAGACTTGAGAAACAGTACAGTCAAATAGTTAATATTGTATTTGTAACAAGTAGCTGTAAACTTAAGACCAAAATAGTTAGAATGCAGATCAGTAACTAACAAGGTCATGCACAACAGCATGGCAAATGAGCCACATTTTCCAAGTCAAGAAGATAACCTTCATTGTATATCTGCATATAACAAGCAAGAAATGACCTGTGAATCAAAAGGAGTTCCCTGGAGTTCCCTCTCCATCCTAACATTCCAAACGCCTTCTTAACCTCCATGAACATATTCTGATCACAACTAAATATGTGGTCTACAGGAATGGCTAGGTCACTCAACAACACTGCTCAGTTAGGTAGCTGGCTGTTGCAGTAGTATGCTCAAAGCACAGACTACCACACTTCTTTATACTGAACAAGAGTAACACACCATCTAGAAACCCTCACAGTGCTGCTACACCTGCTACTTTACAAACATAAGCATATTTTAATTACTTCTATGTGGTCACTCACTTGTAACTTTGAATAGAATACATCAAGCAGCAAAGATGCCAACACCAAGCTCTGCAGCATTCCACTGGTCATTAGGTACTGTACTGTGTCTGAGAGAATATCCCCACTCTAAGCCCCCCCCCCCCCCGGGTGATGGATTAACTAGTTTTTAATCCAGTTATCTGTCCAACAAATAAATTAGAACTACTTTAGTTTATCTGCTACAACAATGTCAGAAGCCTTTATTATATCCAGATATACTTTGTGAATTGCCAGTCATAATCAAGGACAATAACTTGTTTACAAAATCCTTCAATTTAGAAAACTTGACCTTCTATTCATGAATCTGTATTTATCTTGATCTAGGAATGAGAGGTCTCCAATGTCTTTCATACAGGTCCATGAATATCCATTTACTTTACGATGTACATTAAACTTGATGGATCATTAATTATGTGGATCTGATATATCCCTCCCCACGTTTATGAATAGGAATCACATCTGCTTGTTGACATAGCTCTGGTTCATACCCATCTTTTAGTAATATGCCATGTAATATTATATGAGGTCTGGCAATGAAACAGTTTAATTTTTATAGAACTGGAAGTTATTTATTCATTTATTTGCATTTGTTAATGGGAATGGTTCAACAATGCAGACAAACCCTTTTCAGTAGAGTACCAGGGAAAAAAGCTCCATGTTACACTACAGTTACATAGAAATGATATTGGTAGATAGAAAAAGCAAAACAAAATAAAACTACAATGTGCTGGTAACATTAGTTTAGATTATTAACAACAACCTATAATAGAGGACAGAAAGGTTTTGCATATTGCTGATACCATTTACTGGTAATATCTAAAAGACTTAATACTAAATAATGATGGAACATTTTAAAAAATAAGAATATCCACAATGTTCCATAATTATTCAGTAAAAAATAATATACATTATGTACAACAAGTGAGAGAGATCCCAGTGAAGACAAGACTCTGGTGTTGCATTGGTATACTGCAATTTAGACAGAATATTAAGCAGAGTTAAGGATGTTAATCCTCATACAGCAAGTGTTCTTGGTTTTATTCAAGGCTTTTACAACATCTTCTGCCATAAAAGGTGTTTTACCTCTGAATTCTAATTTGATATCCATACATACATAAATATATATGCTGTGTGTGCGTATATATATATATATATATATATATATATATATATATATATATATATATATATATATATATATATAGCTATAATTTTGATAACTCTCAGAGACTAAACTGGATACGTCTTTATAGACACAATCTATTAAGTTGTCTTTTATCATCAATTATCGAATGCCAAAATTAAACAAATTTGGAAACTGTGTTCCTCAGTTTATTTCCGATACATTTATAAGCCTTTTTAGATCTTGCTCTTCTTTAAGTTACTTTTAGTCCTTGCTGATGTGTATTTCAAATAGGCTACAGTGCCTTCATTTTATAGTAAAATTTATTAATTTTACAGTTTCACAAAACTGATCTAGTTTTGAATTTCCAGATGTATATATGGTGAACTGGAACTGATAGAAAAATGCATTCAGTGACTACAACATAGAATTAATTACCTGACGGGCTCTTTTTGTATTTGTACTAAAAGACAAGCTACTGTGTGAAGGTGTGTGCCAAAATACAATGTAGATGCAACTGCTTCACAGCATATTCAAAGACCACAAAGATGTGACTAGTCAGAGGTCCCTACACAAGTGGGTTATTTACCTTCCAAGGATACAATCTGAAGTTTTTGTAAAGGAATCTTGAGGCAATATGAAATATGGGGGACACACCAAGATGTGGACAACTAAATCAAATATCATTGGTCAATCTGGACACAGGTGGGCTGGTCTAACTGAATATCTATTATTAGTAGGACATTACTCAAAAATGTGACCTAGCCAACAACGTTCTCTCCCTCTTATTATTCTCTCTGGTAGACTTCAAACAGATGACTGTTCAGACTGGAGCACTACAACATCATAAACCTGGAGAAAATTCTTCATGGAACAGTTTGAAATCACCTAAATTCAGTGAAGTAAAGCCTGCACTGAGGAACAGTATAAGCAATCTTTATATAATTTTGCCTGATTTCCAATACATATCTCTCAAATGTCTACATTTTTACAGAATGACCAGCTTTTTGCCTCACATTTTTAGTCTGTTCCTCGTATAATTTGCATTTTTGGCAAATCAATGAGGACTAAAGTTATTAAATAATGACAAGACATTTAATTATCTAAAAAATTTTACTATAGCAACTTCCTAAGTTCATAAAATCAATATTTAAAATCTCTCCCTGATTTTGGGCGTATGTACCTCCTTATTTTTGGCTTTGTCCAGATTTCTTGTACTAACAGATTGAGATGTATTCCAAGTGCTGCCTGAATTACAAGTTATGGAGTCAAGACCGCCAAAGTCCTGCTTTAGCTAGAGATAACTTGAGGGCTGAGATAGAATACAGATAGACTGTAGACAGAGTATAGATAAGAGTGTAGACAGATTTCTCTGAAGCTGGCTGTCCCATATAACACATCAAGGAACAGTGCAGACCAGCTGCAAACTATGTGGCTTATTTGGACATTGCAAGAACTGTGCAAAGCCAAGGAAGCAATGCTCTCTTGATATTCATCCTTAAACTGAAGTCTTGTCACCCAGGCATAACTGCCTAGTGCATAAATAATTTCATCATAAATGCTATTTGGGAAATTCTCAAATGCACATTTGTTACTGACTGTGACATTTATTTAGACCAAGACTAAATAAAACAGTTTTGTGGTCAGACTCTACAGCAGAAGTAACAGTCCCAGGGGATGGAAAGGAAGACACTACATGAAGAAGCACAATGTTTAAGACATCATTCCAAGTGCTGTCTTTCTTATTAATTTTGTACAGATTACATTTGTTAAGAACTCTTAAGAACACTGGCTCACACCCAAATCATACCTCTCAACCATACCAAATTCCTTGGTATTTACCGGTTTTGAGATCAAAATAGGGGGTGCCATGAATTCCCGAGTGGCCTCTTCAATTCCTGAATTTCCTGTTTTTTTTTTTTTTTTTTTTTTTTTGCTGACATCATCACATCCAGGGGCATGTGCGATGACATCAGCTTCATGAGCAGACTGCCAGCCTGTCAGAATTTGGCTGAGGGCTCAAGGGGTATGTGTCGGGTGTGTACTGCTCTGCCTGTCTTTATCTTTGTTCTGTAAGTCTGCATTTCAGCAAGCAATGTGTTTCAGACAGTGCAGTGACTTGAGTTGCAACTCAAGTTAACTTTCAGCAGCCACATGACTGAAGAGACTAGGTTTAGAGACTGAGAGACTGATTGATTCAGTCAAGTAACGTGGTAGGGTCTGGGCTCTGGGACGATTGAGAGCAGCTGCCTTGCCTGTACTGTGCGGGTCTATATTACGTGATCGAACGTTAAAGTGCTTGAACACCCAAATGCTGACACGAAATGTTGAACCGTTGAAACTGCAAAAGGCCATTTATGCAAATTATTTCCCTGTGAAACAATTTGCTTGGCCATAGGAAACAAAACAAACCTTTAAACACTTATCAAGTGGGGGGCTTCATCCCCCCCACATCCCCTTAACTAAATATACCAACTCCGAGATCACTCTACATTGGGGAAAAAGAAAAATGACCAATGATGGGCAAGTGAATTTGAAAATATTTGCATAAATGGCCATTCGCGATTGTCAGAGTTCGACATTTACGTGTCGACGTTTGTGTGTTGATCACCTAAATGTTCGATCACGTACAACAGACTCTATTGTGCTACACTAGTACAATAGTGCTTTTTTGTTTTAATTTAAATTAAAATTTTGTGCAAACTGCAAGGAGGATTCCAAGGAACCGGAAGGCAAGCCAAAGCTGTTCATTTTTACTTCAGCTTTGACAGTGTAGCAAGCAGCAGTTGTGGACTGGTCTTCTCCTCTGAAGAAACTATAAGGAAATTTATCACCACCAGTTCTTCCCCCGGCTCCTCCTGATAAAAAAAAAAAAAAAAAAAAAAGAAAGCTTGTGCAATAAATGTTCTGTTTTGGTGCTTGTGCATATGTGATACTGAGGGGATGGCTCGCTGGGGGAAATGTTTCATTTTGATGCTAAGTGTGTGTGTGTGTGTGTGTGTGTGTGTGTGTGTGTGTGTGTGTGTGTGTATATTTCTCTCCCTCTCTGTGTGATTTTTTTGTGTTGAAAGTATAAAGCAGTTACAGCTACAGTGACAATTTAAATGCTAAATTTAGCCATAGCATATACAGCACATATAGCTGTTAAATGAACACTCTGTAGTTTGGTACGTCGGACTCGTATGTTACATTTCAATCAGTATTTTTTTTAACATAACAAAATTTGCTATACATTAATGCAAATGACATTTTTAAGTCAAATTGTTTGGATAGTAAGAATAGATGCAGGGCCCCATGGTGTGTGCTGAAAGGTCCATTTGGTGCTGTCAGTGTAGACAATGCAAAATTCTGTGTTTGCTTCATATCTTATTTATTTGCTTTGCCTATGCTGTCTCAGATTTGTGCTTTAATTTCCTATAGTGTGAATCACCTTTTTGTTTCCTCATCTGCCTCCTGACTGGCAGCCTGCCAGATGAGATTTTCGCTTTGTGTTCTCTGAGAATCCTGTTTTAACTGGCTGCAACTATCTGTGAAGTACTCATTGCAGATAGATGTATTCTGTTAGAAACTGGTCCACTGTGGTGGTGGTGGGAGGACAAATCAAAAACAGACACAGTGTTGTTTACATCAGAGGTGATAAATACATGTGTCAAGCAGTTCAACAGACAGCAGGATTTCTGTTCTGAATGGTAACTCATTGCTGAAACATTTTTTTACAGACAGAGTAGGTAAAAGAGGCCAGACACTTCTGGTCATACAGTCAGTTTCAGTAACGAACAGTTATGTAGTTTGACTGCTAAAAAGACTAAGGAATTGTATGTATTACTCAGAAGATAACCTTTTGTATTGGATGAAATCTTTGTATGATTACAGGTTAATGCTAGCAGCAGCAGACACTTACGTAGCCACTAGTCTCCTGCATGTCAGAAACAACCTTATGTAAAAGCAGTCACACATGTTAACACCTGTGTGTAATGCTGACTGTACTAACACTAATTCCTACTAATGTAGCATATGCACCTGTGTAGGAAGATCTGATATAATCATGGCAAATCAGGGGAAAGTCTGGAAAGTAGCTACTGAAATGCAACAGCAATCAGTAACTAGTAAATGTATTTGTGGGGGTTTATGAGTGAATGTGTTACTGTTGTCATACATAACTGTCATTAAACACTGCTTGTACATACTTGGAGAGTAAACATTGTTGTTCTTCTGCTTATTTTTGTGTTTCATGATATTTTGGTTGTTCTTCAGTTTGTGTTTGAAAGTTGTTATCTCACAATTCCATTGGGGTGGGTAGGGCTACATAATTATGCATACGAATTTTATGTTAATCAGCATACAGATTTGTACTATTTTTCACGGGCCTTTGTCCAGATTTTTAATGTTTCCAGGATGAGAGGTATGAACCAAATCCATCTGGTGCTTGTGGCTGCAGCACTTCAGACCTCCACTGGAGACAAGAGAACAAGTCAATGCAGCCCCCCACTACTCACACCCCATTCGTTCTGCAGCCATGTAGTCTTCAATGGTTAGATGCCAACTAGCAATGAAGAACTAGACAGCTTCCATGTTCACCTGAAGTGGTGTACTTTCTTTATTCATTGCAGCTCAACCCTACTGTATGCTGATATCATCAAGAGGCTAATTCTGTCATTAGATACAGCTTCTGGGATGTCCCTGCCCCTGGATCTAGGACAGTGATGCCTCCACCCACGTGCATTAACTCTGTCTTCACTCCTAGCTCTCATCTTTCTACAACAGTAGCAGCATACTCCGCCAAGATAGATACCCATTAAGTGCCTCTGCAGCCTCCCATGACAGACACCCAACCTCCCACCTGCACCATCAAGTCCCCAAACCACTAGTCACTCAATCTCATCTGGGCTGTAGTCTGCTCCACGGGTGCATATTATTTGGTATGGAGATAATTGGTGTTTAGTCGTTTTTTTTTTTTTTTTTTTTTTTTCTCTTCTTGCTTTACACCATTTCAGAAATAAACTGTAATGGCAAGTCAGTTCATCAGCCATACATTTACTTACAGTTTTGGTGGACTTTTGGAAGGTCATTATAATCTACTATTATATTTTTTTCCATAACGTCACATGAAAGTCCATCAGGCTTCTCAATCAGCAGCAAAAGCTGTTCCATTGGAATGTTATACCCTGTATAATAAAGAAACACACATTGCATAATTAATTTTAGACAAAGGAATTGATTAAATCAAGTCAGTCATTGTTCTTCTACACATTCAAAAGGATAATGTTAAAAGCCAAAAACAAATCATTAATTCAGAAACCGATTAAGAAATCAAAATTTCAACTGTTTGAATTAAAAACTAAATAATAAAGAATCCATTCAAAGAAAATAGATTTACAATCATATTGTCTCCCCATTAATATTGATGAAACACAGACAATGATACCCACCACTCCATAAGTAAACTGCAAATAGGAGAAGTAATTTACACAAAGTCTTCATTTCAGTTAAGAAAAAAAATCTTATGTTGCTCATTCTACATTGTTCTGATGAATGTATTAACAAACTGAGGAGATGTGCTGTGCTGTCTTGGAACTATGGTCTAACAGATGAACCATCAATTGCCAGAACAAAGCCATCTACTTGCTAAAAGAAATCTGGGGTCATGGTACATTGCCTAGATGGGGTGATAAGTATGGTATTACTACACTGACCCAGTAGCCAAATGTCACCCTTTGATGCAATGGATGTGTATGGACTGGTACATATTTGGTGTGAACCTACTTCAAAGAAAGATGGTAGCAACAAAATGATTGGGCCTGTTGTCTGTTCTGCTAACAGATGGATAGTGCACCCTTTGATAACAATTGTGGAATATATCTTCAGGAGATTCACATTCCTCATATGAAGAGAAAATGTGTTCCACTTTTTATGACAGTTTCTGTCTGGAAAGTTAGTCAGGCACATTTATGTCCACATAGATCATCTGTTCATATGTGTCCCAGTTTTGTGGTTGGGGCACTTTTTTTTTTTTTTTTGACTGGCCCAGTCTTTCCTCCACCTACACCCAAATTGGCTCATTCAATACCCTCTAATGGACTGGAACGGAGTCCCAGGTGAGGTCACAAAGTCCATCATCCCAGAATGCACCAGGCCCCTGGGTGGACAAACGTCCCTTGTCCCATTTGCTCCCTGCTGTTCAGCTCAACCTTTTCCCCTGTTAGTAGTAGAGCTTGGGTCATTCACTACCTGGGGTGAGGACTGAAAGGATCATTCGTTCCTCAAGTCATACCCACCAGCCCTATCTCTACTCGGGAAGTATTAGGTGGTAGGAAAGGGTCAGATGGACCTCCCCCTCCGGGAACTGTTAAACTTCTCAGCAGCTCTCTCAAGCTCCACAGTTGCTACCTACCTCAAGGAAGCATGCCTGCTATCACACACACAAACAAATGATAGTCCCCTGGCTTGACATGTGCGTAGCTCCAATCTGAAGCATGCCTTCAATAGTCCAGGCCCATGTTCCATGACTGCAATGCCTTGTGCTCCCCACTGAGTTTCACCCAAGTAAAAAGCACTCTGGTTCTCTCCAACCAGTCATCTCCAGCTTCTGTACAGTTAACTGAAAATAGATCATCTACATCATAGGCAGGGCTTCATCCTCCTGTGCCATGGTGGGGCACACTCATGGAAGTTTCTTCCTGGTTGGGATTTCTAGACTTTTAATTAATTTAAAATAAGGTTTTACAGGCAAAGTACAGTTGTGTACACTTACCATAAATGTAGATGTTCGAGTGTATTCACTGTTGCAGTCATTACATTTGGGTTATCTGCCTGCAGGTAGCCCTCAGTTGGTCTGAATACCAGAGTCTTGGGATTTTTGTGTCGGATGCTGTTGCTTCTTGCATGACGTCAGATCGTCAGGGGTATAAAACATGCAGCCGACGCCATTACATCAGTATTTCTTGCCCCAGATGCCAGGAGCCCCCAAAATAGGAAGTAATTACATGGTATGGGACACCCCCAGCAAAAAGCAAATACACATGATATAATATATGCCAAACAAAAAAGATAGGTAGAAGTAAAGAGAAGTCAGGGGGCTGTTGAGAGGGTAACCAGGACTGCAACAGTGAATACACTTGAACATCTACATTTATGGTAAGTGTACACAACTGTACTTTGTTCTTCATGTTTCACTGTTGCAGTCATCACATTTGGGTTGAGGTAGTCAAGAAGCATTAGGGCTGGCAACCTGTAAGACTGCTGTGGCAAATCCAGCTCTGGATTTAGAAAGGATAGGTAAGTGGTAATGCTTGGTGAAAGTGTGTACAGAGCTCCAGGTTGCAGCTTCCTGGATGTCCCTGGTAGGGACTCCCCTGAGAAAAGCTGTAGAGGTTGATGTAGCCCTAGTGGAATGTGTTTTGATCCCCTGTGGGGTAGGTTTCCCATGGTGTTTGTAGCAGAAATGGATGCAGTGTGCTATCCATTTAGAAATGGTTTGCTTTGAAATGGCTTTGCCCTCTGCCCCTGCAGCAAAGCTGACAAGCAGCTGGTCAGATTTTCTGAAAGGCTTAGTCCTGTCCAGATAGAATTCTAAGCTGCCTGAGCACGGCCAGGGAGTGCAGGATCCTTTCCCCTTTATTCTGAGGATTAGGGAAAAAAGTTGGAAAATGAATGGATTGGTGTAAAGCCACACTAGATACCACCTTGGGCATAAATGATGGTTATTCCTTAGGAAAATCCAAACACTTTAAAGATCAGAAGCCACCAGGTGAGATAGAAGGAAGGTTTCTTTATTTCATATCACAACGCTCGTTCTGGTACCTCGGCAATTCACCTTCATGGAACAATTATCATCAGGCTGTATCTTCCTTTTAAATGCTTCTCAATTAAATCAATTAATTCATTAAACTTTTGATTATAATTCCTAACATTAAATACAAATATCAAATGTGCATTCCAAATGTTAAACACACACATTTTTTTCATATAAATAATTACTTATTACTACTGAAACCATAAATTAACACTACAAGTAGCAAAATACCAAATGCATTAAATATGTCATATATATATTACCTATTTTAAATGGACATTCAAATCTTTTTACAACATTAAATACATAAATGTTCAAAATTTCATAATGCAAGCACACTCTCTAAATTCATTCCCCTGGGGTGTAAAGTGTGGTAACCCAGAATCATTTTGTGTTCTAATCTACAAAGTGCACTCTTGAAGTTATCTGCATATAACCCTGTCCGCGTGGAAGATGATGAAGGGTTCCACGGCCATAAGGGCCTGCAATTCAGACACTCTTCTTGCAGAAGTGATGGCTAGAAGTAAAGCTGTTTTCCATGAGGGGAATTTTAACTCTGCTGTAGCAGCAGGTTCAAAGTGTGGAAGCGTGAGCTTTTCCAATACAAAGTTAAGGTCCCAGCCTGGAGTGGGAGCTCTCCTGGGGGGTCTTAAATTTTTGGCTCCTCTCAGGAACTGTTTGACCAGAGGATGAGAGAAGAGGGATGGCTCAGTATTATAATGAGTTGAGATGGCAGAGGCATCTTAACTGAAAAGAAGGATAGGCCTTTGTGGAGCATTTCTGTTAAATAATCTAGTATGTGAGGTAAGATGGGCACAGATGTGTTCATTCCCTGAGACTGGCTCCAGGAACAGTATTTTTTCCACTTTTCTGAATAGGATTTTCTAGTACTAGGCCTCCTTGCCTCCAGAATGACATCTGGCACCTGCTTACTGAGGGTTGCTGGTGATGAGTTCAGGGGATGAGCCAGGGTGCTAGGTTCAGGGTCTGTAGCTGAGGGTGCAAACTCTGGCCCTCCTGCTGGGACAGCAGGGAAGGGGTCTGAGGCAGATGCCATGATGGCACTACTGTCAGACTGCACAAAAGAGGGTACCAGTGCTGGCG
This sequence comes from Protopterus annectens, assembly GCF_019279795.1. NCBI lineage: Eukaryota > Metazoa > Chordata > Ceratodontiformes > Protopteridae > Protopterus > Protopterus annectens. Next base: position 814,132,821 of record NC_056746.1, read on the forward strand.
TGGCCAGTCTGGTACAATCAGGATTGTCCTTGGCTTGTCCTGCTTGATCTTTAGTAAAACCTTCGAGAGGAAGGGCAGAGGGGGGAAGGCATAGATTGAGAAGCTTTGCCAGGTAAAGGACAGGGCATCCACTTTCCAAGCTTGGCTGTGGGGAGTTCTGGTGCAATACATGCTCATTTGATATTTCTGAGGGGAAGCAAAGAGGTCCACTTATGGTGCCCCCCACCTGTTCCCTAAAAGCTTGAATATTTTGGGTACCAGTTTCCACTTGTGTGGGTCCATGAGATTTCTGCTCAAGTCATCTGCCATTAAATTTAGTTTGCCTGGCAGGACCTGAGCTTGCAGGTGCACTTGGTTGCTCAAGGCTGTGTTCCACAGAGTCATGACTAATCTGCAGAGTGGGTAGGAATGGGTTCCCCCTGCTTCTTTATGTACCACAACTGTGGTGTGGTCTGTCTTTACCAATAGTTGTCCTGGAAGAATAAGGCCATTGGAGGCTGTCAGAGCATTCTGTACAGCTAACATTTCTTTTTGATTGATATGCAGGTGTATTTGGTTTGGGCTCCATTTGCCTTGAATGCGTTGTCTTACCATGTGAGCCCCCCATGCATAGTCCAATGTGTCTATTGTTAGGGTTTGGGAGGCAGGGGGTTGAGTGAAAGGGAGTCCCTTCCTGTGGTAGCAGGCCTCTTCCCACTAAAGGAACTCTGTCCTTAGGCAAGGAATGATAGGAATCATTGTTTCCAGGTCCTGAGAATGTTGACACCAGAAACTTTTTAAGTACCACTGAAGTTTCCTCATATGCAGTCTTGCATATGGAATTAGTAGAATGCAAGAGGCCATGAACCCTAGGGCTTGCAGTATTTTTCTTGCAGATAGCTGGGTTTTAGTGGCCTGTAGATTGAAGTAGTTTGTCAAATAAATTTGTTTTTTCTGGAGTGAGGAATGCCATCTGGGAAGTTGTGTGTTCAAGCTTGCTCCCAGGAATACAATCTTTTGGCTGGGTACCAGATGTGATTTATTTTCGTTTTGGTGTATCCCAGTAAAGTTAGAAGCCTCTTTACAAACGTCAGGTGCTGTAGTAGCAATTCCTGACTGTCCGCCTGAATCAGGCAATCGTCCAAGTATGGGTAAATTTGACTTGTTCGCTGCCTGCAATATGCAATGGCTGGAGCTTGGCATTTTGTTAATACCCTGGGTGCAGTAGATAAGCCAAAGGAAAGTGCAGAGAACTGATGGTGCATAGAGCCTACTCTGAAACATAGGTATTTCCTGCAAGATTCCCTTATGGGGATGTGCAGATAAGCTTCTTTTAAGTCTAGGGTTACTAGCCAGGAGTCCTTGACTAGCACAGGAAGCAGCTATTGGAGAGTAAGCATTTTGAATTTTGGAACCACCAGAAAGGTGTTGAGAATAGACAGATCCAGGATAGGATGCCAAGAGTTTTCTTTTCTGGGTACCAGAAACAGTCTGGAATAAAAGCCTTGTGCCCTTTGTTCTGCTGGGACAGGCTGAATAGCCTTGATACTGAAAAGAGAAAGTACTTGCTTTTGGGCCTCTGCCCACTGGTTTGGGGGAGGTCTGGCCATCCGCTTGGGGTTGGGAGTGAGTGGAAGTGGAATCTCTATCCCTGCGAAACAATGTTTAAGACCCATCTGTCCTGGGTAATGTACTCCCCAGTTTTTGGCATGCAGGGCAAGTTTCCCTCCTAAAGGTGCAAGTACTTGGGCAAGGCTTGGAAGAGTTAAGGATAAGTCAATGTGAGATTTTACCATAGGATGGCAGCTTACTACTCCCTGTTTTGGAGGTGGGAGCACTCCATTGCTTAGATCTGTGCATACCCTGACACTGCAGTCTTGGTGGTCTGCTGCCCTGGGTTTGGACTGAGAAGGTCTGGGAGGGACTGGAAAAGAACAGTTTTTAGAAGGCCAATGCCTATTGAGTCTAGGTAGCTGTATTTGTAAGAAATCTTTAAGTTTGCATAGATTTAGCTTTCTCCTCCATCCTTTTGAGGACGACTTCTGCTTTACTGCCAATGGTTTAATGGCGCATCTAGTAATTTTGCTTTGGCATGGTCCGGCAAGGTTTGTTCCTTAAGCCAAGCATGCCTTCTAAGAACAGACCCAGTGACAGCAGCCCTGCAAGATGCTTCTAAGGCATCAAAACCACATTGCAAAGTATGTTTACCAACTTGGTTAGCAGAATGCATTAACTCTTGTAAATCTTTATGTTCTGCACAATCAGGAATCAACATCATTTTCTGTTTACTTAGTTCCATAATATATTGCTGATACTTTAACATATGAAACTGGCAATTTAAAGCCCTGATGGCAAGAGTAGCCGAGGTGTATACCTTCTTACCCCATCTGTCTAAAGCCTTAGAATCTCTGTCCGAAGGGGTAGGATTTTTGGCCGTTGTAGCCTTAATGCCTTTAGGTCCCTGGGAAATGGTCTCTGGATCTGCAACAGGATTCTTAAAGAGGAATTTGTGGGAGTCAGGTACTTTATAGTACCTGTCAGGTTTCCTGGGAGCTGGAGGCAAAGTATCAGGGGTGAGGCTGGATTCCAGGAAGACATCATCTACAATTTCCAGAACAGGAGGGATAGCTAAAGGCCTGTGCTGAAGCAAGTTTAAAAATTCCGAGTCTCTTTTTGGACTGTATTCCTGGCTTTCCCAGTAGAAATTCTCTCTAGGGGTATGCAGGGTTTCACCAAAAGAAAAATCTTCTGGTGGGGAAGCAGAGGGAATTGAATCCTCTGCATCAGAATCCTCATAGGTAGATATGGGTATGTCCTGGTAATCAGAAGGGTCAGAGTTATCAGACTCCTGATCTGAAGAATCAGAAGGAAAATAAGTTATTGGTCTTTTTGAGGGGGAGGGCTGTCTTCCCCTAATTAAAGTAATAAGGTCTTCAGCTACTCTAAGCATTTGTTTTTGTGGCATTTGGGCCTGATAATGCGTTTTGGTTGTCTGTTTCCTAGGCGTAGTGCAAACTCTAGGCCTGAGAAATTTGGTATTTTTGGTTTGAAACAAAGTCGTCGGTTTAATATGAAAACCAGAAGGCCTGAATACACCCACAGAAGCCGGTGCCTGCACAGCGATTCCGGACCCATCCAAGGTAGAGACATCCGCAGGTTCCCTAGTCGAAGAAGCATCTCGCGGCATACAGGACTCCGGATGGGTCTCAGTAGAGGCCTGAGAATCTGTAGAAGCAGGTATCAGGGGCTGCGAAAGCATCTCACTGAGCACAGGCAGACTGGCGACTAGCTTAACGGTAGCATCGTCAGCAGTTTTGCACCTACGCAGTCTGTCTCTGTCTTCATCCTTACGTTTTTTCAGAGCCATTTCAGAATACGGAGATTGAGAAAGTACAGTTGTGTACACTTATCATAAATGTAGATGTTCGAGTGTGTTCACTGTTGCAGTCATCACATTTGGGGTTATCTGCTTGCAGTAGCCCTCAGTCGGCCTGATTAACAAAGTCTTGGGTTCTGCGTCGGTTGCTGTCTCTTCTTCCGTGACCTCTGGTAGTCAGGGGTATAAAACATGCAGCTAACGCCATTACATCAGTTTTTCTTGCCCCAGATGTCAGGTTCCCCCTTAATGGGAAGCAATAATATAATATAATACATATATATATATATATATATATATATATATATATATATATATATATACACATACAAGGATATACCTCCAAAAAAAGCAAATACACCAAAAAGCTTTTAAGCATAGTAAAGGAGAGACGAGGTATTGCCAAAAAAAGGTCAGGGGGCTGGAGGGAGGGTAACCAGGACTGCAACAATGAATACACTTGAACATCTACATTTATGGTAAGTGTACACAACTGCACTATGTTCTTCGTGTTTCACTGTTGCAGTCATCACATTTGGGTAGATTCCCAAAGGTAAGGATGGGAGGAGGAATTTAGATAGCATTAGGACCAGCTATAAGGCCCTGCAAGATTGCAGTGGCAAAGCCAGCTCTGGAGCCACACTGTATACCACCTTGGCATGAAGGAGGGATTGGTTCTGAGGGACACCCTGTCCGCATGAAAGATGATGAAAGTCTCCACTGCCATAAGGGCCTGTAATTCAGATACCCTTCTTGCTGAAGTGATTGCTAAAAGGAAGACCGTTTTCCAAGAAAGGAATTTTAAATCTGCACTAGCAGCTGACTCGAAAGGAAGAAGAGTGAGTTTCTCCAACACAAAGTTAAGGTCCCACGTAGGGGTTGGGGCTCTCCTGGGTGGTCTTAAATATTTGGTCCCTCTGAGGAACTGCTTGAGCAGTGGATGAGAGAAGAGGGGAGGTTCTGTGTTATAATGAGATGAAATGGCTGAGGCGTGAATTTTGATGGAGGAAAAAGAAAGGCCCTTGTGAAGCATCTCAGTTAAGTATTGTAGAATCTGAGGTAAGTTGGGCCCTGGAGTCTCTATCAGAAGGAGTAGGATTTTTGGCAGTAGTAGCTTTAAAGCCCTTGGGTCCCAGTGAAATGGTCTCAGGATCCGCAGTAGGAGTTTTAAAAAGGAACTTGTGAGAGTCAGGAACCCTGTAATATCTATCAGGTTTTCTGAGAGCAGGAGGTAAAGAGTCAGGGGTCAAGCTAGATTCCGAAAAGGCATCATCAACAATGTCTAGTACAGGAGAGATAGCTAAAGGCCTGTGCTGGAGCAGGAGTAAGAAATCCCTAAGCCTCTTTTTAGAATCAGAGAAATCCTGACTTTCCCAATGAAAATGCTCCCTAACAGTATGCAGGGTTTCACAAAAAGAGAAATCCTCTGGGGGGGGGGGGGGGGGGGCAGAGGAAATAGAGTCCTCAGCATCAGAATCCTCCTAGGTAGATAAGGGTAAATCCTGGTCATCAGGGGAAACAGAAATTTCAGAATCCTGGTCAGAAGTATCATAAGCAAACTCAGTCCTAGATCTCTTAGAGGGGGAAGGTTGGCTTCCTCTGATTAAAGTAATAAGGTCTTCAGCCATTCTTATCATTTGTTTTTTAGGCATAGAGGCCTGACCGTGCAGTCTGGGCATCGGTTTTCTAGGGATGGTTCGAGTTTTAGGCCTTGAAGAAGAAGAAGATGGCGTTGGTTTAATATGCAAGTCAGAAGCCCTGAATACACCCTCAGAAGCCATTGCCTGCACAGCAGCTCTGTACCCATCCAAGGTAGAGTCATCCACAGGTTCCACAGTATAAGCATCTTGCAGCATACCGGACTCCGAATGGGTCTCAGTAGAGGCCTGTGAATCTGAAGTAGCGGGTATCAGGGGCTGCGAAAGTGTCTCACTGAGTACCGCGAACTGGCTTAGGAGAAGCGCCGTCGGCAGCTTTGGACCTAGGCGGCCTGTCTCTGTCTTTATCTTTGCATTTTTTTCAGAATGTTGGTAGTCTGATGGCTTTCCAAAGACATATCTGGATAATTGAACCGAGCACCAAAATATTTAGAAGCAAAAATATACCGACAACAGATAGTTTGTTGTTTAAATAAGGCACAAAACCGACAGCGAGGTACATCATGGTCAGGGCCTAGGCAAGGAATACAGTACGAATGAAAATCTTTATTTCCACAAGAAATGCAATTATTCACTTTTACTGACATCAGATTAGAGCAAGAAAAAGTTTCCCCAATGGGGTACTTAGCTTTTAGTTGAAGACTTTGTTTCTGAAACTCGAAAACGAAAATTTCAGGAGTCGGCCGACCGGCACTTGCAAACTGCTTCTGCTTCGGGCACCGCACGGCAAGAAAGACTGATGTAATGGCATTGGCTGCATGTTTTATACCCCTGATGACCTGACGTCATTGAAGAAGCAACAGCATCAGACGCAGAAATCCCAGGCCGACTGAGGGCTACCTGCAGGCAGATAACCCAAATGTGATGACTGCAACAGTGAAACATGAAGAACATCTGTCTAGATATGTATACAGCAAAAAAAGAACATTTATAAATAATTGTGGGCTATGAAGAGTCTAAATGATGTCATGGATATTAATGATTTTTCTACACTGGTTAACTATTTATACATCCATCTGTTGACCAATGCTTTTTCTAACAGGCCATCAGTTAATGTAAGAATCAGTTACCCATTATTTGCTCTCTATATAGCACAGCAGTGTGGAATTTCACATTTAAATTGCTGGGGAGGAATTTAATCTTCAGACACAGCAGTCAGCTGCTCTGTATGAAGCTGCAACACACAGGTACAGAGAGACAAAGGTTTAAATGGCAGATAAAGCCCTCCTAGCTAACAAGATCATTCTTATTTATTACATCTGTTAGTTGGGTTCTGTCTCATTCTGTTTTATTTCTTATTGTAGTAAGTGTGACATTAACATATTTTTCATGAAATACATGACTAGACATTTATCAAATACATTTTTGAATTCCCTCAACATCTGGCCTAATAATGACTGCATGAAAGCTGTTCCATATATCCACATTGCTCTTGGTGAAACTTACTTCCTCACTTTCCCAATGAACATGCAAGCTTCTATCTCAAAATGACGTGTTTTCTTCGTGAAAAGTTCCTTTTGTGAAAGACAGCAGAGCAGACTCACTGGATAGGATCTGCAGTACTTCAGAACACTTCTATGATGTTCTCTTCCTTCTTTCCTAAACATTTTATTCCTTTCAAAATTCTCAAGCAAGATCAGTGTCCCATTACGTTTGTGTTCGTATTGCTTCCATTTTTGCTATATACTTATCTTCCTTGTTTTTAGATTCCCAGATACTTTCATCTGCATTTCATTACAGTGAACCAGTTTCACGTGTGCCATCTTCCCTCTGTTTGCTGTGTTGCCTTCTTCCTTTTTCTTTCTTTGTATATCATTCTTTCTACAGATATTTGTGTCATCCACAAAAAACAACTTTTTTGTTTGAATGCCTCCTGCAACATGAAATAAAAGGACTTTAAAAAGGACTGGAATCAATCCTGAACCAATAGTTTTTCTGAGAGAAAACCTCTGCCCGAAAGGTAGGCTTTACTCTACTTTATTATCCTATTTTACGTCACTTAATTTATTAACATGGTAATGGATATCACAGACATTTCTCAGGCAAGTCTCAAGCAGAAATGCAAAGATTACATTGACATGTTAATACAAAGACAGAAACTAACAGAGGATTATGATCGTTTCACCGATCATAATCCGGTTAGCATGTGTTTGAGACATGGATGCCAAGAAATCCACCTTGAGAGCGATGGTTAACATCCATGTCGATAACAACTAATAAGGGGTTCACTAAAATCAGAAGAGCGCATCACCACAATATGTCCACGGTGAATCCACAAGCAACGTCTAAAATATGATCAAACCTTTTAATAAGTAGCACAAAATCATAAAACACAACTTAAAAACATGAAAGAAACCCTGTGAGCGGATAAGCGCTTTTCAGCTTCTAAGCCTTCTTCAGATCCGTTGTTAATCAGGGTTTCCTAGTATAAAAAGTAATAATATCCAATCAGGGTTCCTTCCACGTAGTAATATTCGTTACATCTGCTAAATCACGCAGCTCCATTCTTAACCTTCTGGCCAATCAGGTTATCCAATAGTTCACACACTTCCAAGAGCCAGATGACATGATACAGAGATCGTGTTTGAGAGAAAGAATTTTTTCATTAATAGAGGAACTCTTCAGTTCTTCATAGTCTAATAAAAATAAAAATACCATGTAGTTATAAGCTCAATGGGAAATAACTTCTCCTTGCATATCAGAAGGCACTAAAACCATACCTTTCTTCACTACACTCAAACGTTCCAATCCGTTGAAATTTTCAAGTCCATACATAGCCTGGTGGCCTATCATAATATATAAAGATCCACATGCCCCTTAGAACGTAATGAAGGGGTCATATTTTGGAAAAAATCTTTTCTATAAAGGCTCATTCCCGATCTTTGAATGAGCTAATCAGCTCTAAGCTCTGTAGAGAAATACATCTCTTTTCACATAACCTTAGAGGACAAAATCACTAGGAGGTGGTTTTAACTATTTTCCGATGTTTTAAAAAAAGTTTGAGCGGGGCACAGCCATTTAGCCCAGGTGGATGAACTGCTCTATGGTTTTGTGCTACTTATTAAAAGCTTTGATGGTATTTTAGACGTTGCTTGTGGATTCAACATGGACATATTGTGGTGATACGCTCTTCTGATTTTAGTGTTTTTGCTGTTTGCTGAGCGTACTTCAGCGGAGATTTCTCCTTCCTTTGTTTTTAAATAATAAGGGGTTATGATTGGTGAGATGATCATATATTCTTTGCAGTGCATTGAGCGTTAGCATTGCTAGTTAAAGGGGAAAAAATTGTAAAGTGTTTTCCTGACTTTCAAATATGTAAAACTCTAGGCAAGCACTGTCAGAGAGGTAGAGTAACACAATCTGTTATGTTTACACTTACCTCTATACCTCTCAACTGTCTAGATTTTCACTGGAGATCCAGATTATTACTTCATATTTTTGGTCAATTCCTCATAAATTATGTGGTTTTCTGAGAAACCACTGAGGCTTGAAGTTTCTAAATAATGATGTCCTTTTGAGTTTCAGAATTCACATTCTTCAGATTATGCAGGTGAACATCTAGCAACTCAAGTTAATTTTTCTTTTTTTTTCTTTTACAGAAAGTTAGGAATATTTTAAGGGTACAGATAGCAGGCAGAAACAAATGTTTTGTTCTGCTGCTGTCATTTGCTATTCAATACAGGCAGAATTTACTGCCAGCATGGGACCTGAGGCCCATGAGCTTACAGAATGGGCTGTATGTAATATTATATATATATATATATATATATATATATATATATATATATATATATATATATATATATTGTTGACTTAAAATAGTTCCTCCACCAAATGTTTCAAACTTGCTGTAGTATATGTAAATGGTGTTGGAGGAAATATTTTACATCCAAAATATAAAATTAAAAAAAAAATTCCAGATATTTACTTCACTTTTTGGTCCTTACTCCTAAAATGTTTGCTGGCAGTCATTTGGGTTTAAGTCACTAAATGAGACATACATTTGAGTTTTAGACTATTTCCCTCAGAAAATGCACGCTAAAACAAATCCTGTTATTCAAGCAACTTTGTAATTCTGTAACAGCAATATTTTAAATCTGTTCATACTTTATAGCCTTTGTGCCCCCTTTATTTTGGACTTTATCCAGATACCTTGAGCTAAGAGGTTGAGAAGTATGCAAATCTCTTACATACTTCTGCTGATATTGCTCTGTCGTTCTCACTCTTCATGCACACATGCGTGTGCACACACACACACTGTTCTACTATCATGCACACGCTCATACACTCACATTTGCAGTCCTAAAAATAAATACACAAACACACACGTACACACACTTTTCTTTTTTTATGTTTCTTTCACTTTTACACTTGCTAAACAGCAAACGCATTGCTTAGTGAGTGTAAAATAATGGCTTGATTGACCCTGCTCTCACTATCATGCACACATACACTCTTTTCTATTTTTTTTTACACTCAAAAAACAGCAGAAACACTGCTTAGCGAGTGTAAAATGATGGCAGCCGCTAGCTTTCTTTCAGTCCAATCTCCACATTAGGCATTGCCTGTAGATTAACACTGCTGGTGAATGTTTGTTCTCCAGTCAGGGTGCCAATGTAGAGATTGTCCATTCTCTGCCATTCTAGAGCTTAACTGCTTTGTCTTTTTCTGATATTGGAGCGTAATCAGCATGATCCCTGCACTAGAATGACATTAATAATAAACAATAAAATTAGTTAATATCAGTTAGAAAATGACAGAAGATGTATACAGGACCAAGTGACATTCTTTAGAAATAATAAACCCAGCATCTAAAATGGTGACTGCAAAATAAATGTGGGTTACGGAGGTAAGGTAGTGAGGATGCCCAATGATGGATCAGAAAGAAAGTCAGGATTACAGCAAAGGAAAAGGGAGGCTGATTAGATAATAGCAAGGAGGGTGACAAGCAAAACCAGCAAATTAGGACAGAAAGTTTTTCGACACTGTACTGCATACAAAAAGGGAAAGTAAACTGGGGGTGGCTAGTGGGGCAGGAAGGAGAAGTCTAAAGAAAGATGAGAAGAACTATGATTGAGGGTTGCAAAACAGAGAAGGGTACGGTAAATTCAAGAGAGAGAGAGAGAGTAAGCAGTATTGTAGGTATATCAGTGTAGCATTACGGGAGTCATACAACTGAATAATGCAGCAGGCCACTACTGAGGGATAGACATGACAACACCTGGCAGCTTATGAATCACACACCAGATTAGTGCCGAGATGGAAGCAGTGTGCAGCATCATGTAACAAATCAGTGTCGACAGAGAGACAGTGTACAGCATCCTGGGTGTTAATAAATCATATGACACAAAAGTACTGATGGATAACCAGTGTCCTGAGTGTTACTAAATCACAAGTGTTTTTAAAACAAAGCCTTCAGGTCAAACAAACCCTTCATCAGTGTATAAAATACTAACACATACTAACCACCATTTTTATATACTATCAAAAATCACACAGCCATTAATTATTCAATTAAACAATCAATCCTAGTTAAAAACAATAGTTGGAGAAGCACAGAACTCTATTTCAAACACATTTGTTTATACCTTAGTACAGGTTTTAAAGAAACGGTCTGGTTTAAACCTGGTAATACATCAGCACAAAGGCGTATTATCCACTGATATTCCTTCATCTCAGGCTTATTGTTAAGATCTCCCCCTCGTACATCCTTACATGCTTGATCACTCTAAAAGAGAATTTATGTGCATTTCCATATGTACTGATATAATGCTTAGCCAAGGAATTAGTGTCTATATTTCTTCTTATTTCTGAATGGTGCTCAGTTATTCTTTCCTTCAGTTTTCTGGCTGATTTCCCAACATAAAGTGCCTAGGGATAAATAGTGCACAACCTTTTCAGAGTTATTGAGTCACACAACACAGCAATGTTAAGGGGTGGCCACAGCATATTGTTCAGGGAGTTACTGAGTAACATAAATACAGCAGTAAAGGGGGGGTAACCAAAGCATGGTATTTTGCGAGTTAGTGAATCACATAACACAACAGTACTGATGGGTAACCAGTGTACAACATCCTAGGCACTACTGAATCATGCAACTCAGTGCTTAAAGTAACTCATTCACAGTACCCTGGAGTTATGAGACAAGTCAGTACAGCAGTGGTCTGCAGAAATCAGTGCATGGTAAATAATGAGTTACAAGGCATTCTAGGGCTTAAATCACAGCACATATTAGGGTTGAAGTGTAACTAGCATACAGCATCCTGGACTTTACTGAATCACATGACATAGCCCTGCCAAGCGGTAGCCAGTACACAGCATCATGGGAGCTAATGAATCAAATTAACACTGGAGTGCTGCTGAGTAACCAAAGTACAGTATCTTGGGACTTAGTGAATCAGAATACACAGGAGTCTGGGGGATGGGGGCAACTAGTAGTGCCATCCATGGATTTATTCAAACATGCAACACAATACAACATTGCTGATAGGTGACCAGTGCACAACATTCCACAAGCTACTGAATCACACAACATACTAATCAGTGCAATCCATGCTTAAGAGTACTGAATCATGCAACAGGGCAATACTAAGGTGTAACCAGTACACAATGCCCTAGCAATTACTAAATCATAAAACACAGCTATAGGGCAACCAGTGCAGAGCATTCCGGGAGATACTGAATTACACAGCACATCAGCAATGAGACGGCTTTCTGGAAATAAAAATTAATGAAGATAAAACAGGCTACAGCAGTAAACTATGTACCCACACATGATGTGGTTGAATTGGTTGAGCAATACTCAAATACACAGACATAATAAGATGTAGGAGATGTTCTGATTAAAAAGGATCCTGTTATCATAGTGAAGGATATATGGGAAGAAATCAAAAACAGTTGAGAAACTGTAAGCTCTTGATTATGGATATGGATAGTAAGATACATCTATCCTCCCCATAAGGTGGTTTAGTATTGCCCTATGTGAAATGATACTTTTGGTTTGGATGTTATTTGGGATATTTTGGATATTATTTGGGATATTTCTGCTATCTGATAAATTTTTTCAACTCTAACATTCAATCCCAGCCATCGAAAATGAAATAAACACAGCTTATTTCTCATTTCACTTGATTTCTCCAATTTCTACACAACAGCAACAATACTGTAGGCAACTTATTTTAGTTTGTCTTACTCGCAATGTTTTGATTGTCCAGTTTGACAAAACTCCCTGCTGATCACAATGCCTTTTGTTTTTTGGCCCTTCTAAATTGTATGTCCTCCAACCTCCCAGTACAGCCCTTCTTGAGTTTAGGATGTACTCTTCTGATTGTAGTTTCTAAATGTGTGCATTTATGTAGAGGACATAGTCATATGGTTTGATAACCATTTCATATACACTTTCATGCTCCGTAAATACTAAGCCTTCAACTTTTTTTTTTAAAATACATATATATTTTAATGTATTGTACTGCCATTGCTTTACTACTCCAGGAGATGAAATACTTTTATGTAATATTGGTTCCTGAAGTGATAGCTGGAGGTTCAGTTCCAAGCAGTGATTTTATTTCATTTCTAATGGTTGTGACTGAATGTTAGGGATGAAAACTTGTAGAAAAGAAGAAATATTTCATGCTTTCCCATAGTGGTAGTGGTCCTTTTCAGATCTCAGGAGATGCCTGACTACAGACATAAAACCCAAGAACTGCATGACATAATAAACAGTTTCACTACTCAAGTTGGTTATTTCTTTCATGTAGTTCATGTTTTTTCTTTTGCTTTTCCTTGTATTCTGATCAATTACAATTATTGTTTTCTTATACTTATTGCTACTTGCAGCTGCAGCAGGCAGGGAGTTCCTTCCATTCCTTACCTCAATAACACTCAACTGTCCCTAAATCCTGATTTGACATATGTTTTTCTCTATACCTCATAAAATTATAAATTTCATGAAAAGTTAGTAATGTTTGTAAGAGCACTCACATACCTCAGAAATGATCCATTACTGCTGAATGTGGACTGACAATTAGTGGAGTTTTCCTTTCACAACAAATGCCCTGTGTTACTTTCTGGATTGGAATCTGTTTACTTAGTTTAATAACATTGCCCCAAAACAATAACGCTTTGCTTCCTTCAGTTTCCTGGAAAGAATGAAATGTGTATTTGAATACTATATGTTTGCTTGTTCACTGTCTTGTAAAACAGAACAGCATTTCTTGTGTTTTTCCTCAGAAGGCTAACAGTTAAGTTAGTATTATCTTACCTTTCCCATGGTACTCTCAGTGAAGAAAGACAAAGACAAGTTCAGTAGGGTACTACACTACTCAGCGTTACAAATTACAGTATTCACATGTATGCCAGGACTGTCAAACAGTTTTTAACTTACAGCCAAACACCCCTGGGAAAAATATAAATATGATTTCTGGGTGAGTAGAAGCTCACCCATGTTCAAAGAGTGATGTGACAATACTCACAAAGAAAGTTTTGAAGGAAATGATTCCTAGGCTTGATGTCTCTTGCTGTATCCGTGCTGACAGAGACCTCCATTTTATGAGAGAATATATAATAAAAGTGCAAAGTATTACATGTTAATACTTAATATTTAGTATTATTGCCCACACTGTCCCCAAACATCAGAGTTTCAGAACACTTATGAAACTATTTTTCTTTACTGTAAAAAAGAAACTTTTCTGTTTTGCAGCATTATCATACACAGATTGCAGCAATCCAAAAGCCTGACCCCACCTCCAGTTATGGAATCCAACCTGGTGACTTGAGTCTACATTCAATCATTCCTCAGAGGGCACTTGCTCCAACCCAGATGGAAAGGCTCCTTTATGACCATACTTACGACAGCCATTGCAATCAGCAGTGAAGATATGTCTACCTTACACATCAGAAACTTTCATAAACATAGGGAAAAACCATAAAGACCTCCAGAACTAAAACCAGTATCAACACTGACCAGATCAGCAGACATTTCAGGAGGAGAAAAAATAATCAACACTGTTATGCCAACCACAGATGTCCAGAGAACTGACATCAGAAATCAAGCCAGAACTTAAATTAGGGCCAGCTGAGAAAACTCATGACTTTGTGCAAATTATGACATCACTCAGTGATTAAGCATCAGTTTTTTTAACAAGTTTATTTATTCACTTACACTTTAACTTGCAACATAAGTTCACATACATTGATGATAAAAATGTCAAAAAATATTTTCAGCTGTCATCTTCAAGCACTTTTCCAGATAACTTCAGTACTGGCCCTTACATCATGCCTTCACATTTTCAGTACCCACCAACCATCCCACATCACACTACTTTTGTCCACAGACTTCAATGCATTGCTTTCAAATATGTCATTTACTGTTATGCATCTTAATTCCTTCTTCATTTAAGGATCACAGCACAATTTCTCTAATTCCTTTTACAATGCTCAGTACATATTCTAAAGTTGGTTTAGGCTTTGATTTCCATTTACTCATTACTGCTTTTTTGGCTATTAATATGGGGTTGGGAGGGTGGCCTAATGGTTAAGGTGCTTGCCTTGCAAACACAAGGTGCAGGGTTTGAGTCTCCCAAGGGATAATTGGCTAAGCTTAAAATGGCTCGCAAGGGCAGCTAGCTTAGTACTAATCTATGAACCTAATCTATCTATGAACCTAATACCATTAAACTTGACAAGGCCATACTATGTCTTGCCACTTTTAACCATAAACTCCAAGTTAAAAACATCATTCAGTTTTGGACTCATCCTACAAGAAGAGACCAAACTCTACTCATTGGAATCATTGTGCCTTAAAGCCATAGCTGCAACTTATCTGCAGACAATCAGGGTCTATATTACGTGATCAAACATTAAGGTGATCGAACACCTAAACATTAATCCATAAATGTTGAACCCTTAAAACCGCGAACGGCCATTTACGCAAATTTGTTCCCTGGGAAAAAATTTGCTTGGCTGTAGGAAACAAAACAAACCTTTAAATACTAATCAAGTGGGGGGTTGTGCCCCTCACACCCCCCTAACTAAATATACCAGCTCTGAGATCACTCTACATTGGGAAAAAGGGCAAATTTCCAATGACTGCTAAGCAAATTTTTTCCCAGGGAAAAAAATTTGCGTAAATGGCCGTTTGCAATTGTCAGAGTTCGACATTTATGGGTCTACGTTTAGGTGTTCGATCACCTAAACATTCGATCATGTAATAAAGACCTGACAATCAAAGTAGACAAAAGAGGACAGCTACTGTTCACCCTTGTGAGCAGTCTTTGCAGTCTCATCCATTTTAGCAGTATTGCAGATCTGCCATTTTTACTACTGTCATAAAAATAATCACCTTGTTATTGTGTTTGTATCTTTTCACACCAGACACTGAGCACTACGTTTCCTCTCCAAGATGCAAAAATGAGAATGGCATACCAAATTATACATTTTTAATCAATTCTGTGTATGCAGCTGAATTCAAAGTTTTGAATTGCTGAATCTGTGCCAACATACCATAAGTATATGGAGATATCCTAATGATTTTATTTTTTTAATTTACCTATCTGGGGTGGTACATTGATCAGTATTGATGAATTTCAAGGTCAATCCAGGAGAAATACAAACCATTTCGCAAAGAAAAATACAGAAATGAAAGCAATAATAGAATAGTTAATTATACAGAAAAAAAGAGTGTATATACACTCCAGTGAACAAATACAGTGCAATGTACAATCAAGCGGACTGTAATGCACAATATAAAAAAGAAGTTATGTACTCACCATAATGTTGCATCTGAGTAGGTACTTCATTTGTCTGCAACCTGTGGGTTACAGATCCGACTTCGGATCCGAGCCGGCAGCTTCACAAGCTAAAGGATCCGAGCTCCTACCTCCTCTCCCTACCCATAATCCTCTGCTGCCTACTGCTTTACCTCAGATCGAGTTTGCTTAATTTTAAACACCTCACACCCTTGACAGAGGATCAAGCCCTACTTCATGCTATGACAAAAAGACATTTTACTGTTGGCCAGTTATCCCGATATGGTTAGGGGGAATGGAGGGGGGGTTGGTTGCAGACAAATGAAGTACCTACTCAGATGGAACGTTATGGTGAGTACATAACTTCTTTATCTGAAGTAGTTACTTCATTTGTTCTGCAACCTGTGGGACAGAGTCCCCAGCTACCTGTAGAATTAACCCTGGGTGGCCTTACGGAAGAAAATTCCGAAGCACCGCGGAGCCAAAGGAAGCACTACTCCTCTAAATCATATCCAATTTATAATGGGAGATGAACGTATGAGAAGTGGACCAAGTAGCTGCTGAACATATGTCGTCCAGAGGAACCCTGGACAAGAAGGCTGCTGATGTAGCAATGGAGCAGGTTGAATGAGCGTGAATTCCTGTAGGAACTGGTTTACCTGAGGATGTATACACGTGAGTTATGCACTGGGAAATCCAATTTGCCAGAGTTACTTTGGAAATTGCCTTTCCCCTAGCTGATCTGGCGAAAGACACAAACAACTGATCAGACCTACGAAAATCCTTAGTCCTGTGCAGATAGAAACGTAATTGTCTGTGTATGTCCAGTTTGTGCAATGTGTACTCCCCCTTGTTCTGAAAATTTGGGAAAAACACTGGTAAGTTAATTGATTGGTTAATATTTGACTCCGAAGCCACCTTCGGTAGGAAAGAGGGGTTAGTCCTGAGAGACACTCTATCCTTATGAAAAATGAGGTAGGGAGGTTTCATGCACAAGGCTTGGAGTTCTGAGACCCTCTCCTGGCTGATGTAATAGCGACTAAAAAGGCTGTTTTCCAAGACAAGAATTTCAAAGAAACTGAAGAGGTGGGCTCGAAAGGTGGACTTGTCAAGGCTTGCAACACTAAGGTTAAGTCCCATGGGGGTACTACAGATTTGACCGGTGGTTTTAGGAGAAAAACGCCTTTGAGGAAGGTTTTGCATATCTTTGAGGATGCTATTGATCCTAATCCATTACCCACATGAAAGTGGGAAATAGCTGCTAACTGTACCTTAACTGTGGAAGCGCTTGCTCCCTGCTGAAAGATTAGTGACAGGAAATCCAGAATTGTAGAAATGGGGACCGAAAATGGGCCCATGCCTTTGCTTTCAGCCCGAATGGAAAAACGTTTCCATTTACTATAGTAAATTTTTCTGGTGGCTGGTTTATGGGCCGCCACCAGAATGGCTTTCACTGGTGATGAGATACTGGGAGTCCTAGCCATCAGAGGAACTGGATCAACTAAGCGGTCAGCTTGAGGTTTAGCAGATTCAGGGTTTGGAATCCCGCAGGATGCGATATCAAATCTGGAGTGAGATCCAGGATCCATGGAGGAACAACACTGTGAGACCGTAGGTAAGGGAACCAGATCTGACGAGGCCAGAATGGGGCTATGAGGATCACTCTGCTCCCTAACTGACGTGCTTTCTGAATGAACTTCACCATAAGTGGGAGGGAGGGGGTAAGCATAGAGAAGACCGGGCAGCCAAGCATGAACCAGAGCATCTCTTGGAGGGGGAAGTATTGCGAAGTACTCGCTGTACTTTGTGTTTGACGGAGAGGCAAAAAGATTGCAGCGAGGCCAACCAGATGCGCGGAAGATCTGCTTCCAACTGAAGGACTGAGCGACCACTCGTACGGAGTGAGAATCACCTGACTCAATTTGTCCGCCAAAATGTTGGACCGATCCGGAATGTGTGTTGCTATCAGAAAGCAATTGGTGGATATCACCCATTCCCACTCTCTCATGGCTTCTCGGCAAAGGGGGTAAGACCTGGTTCCTCCCTGTTTGTTTATGTACCAGACTACCGCCATGTTGTCTGTCTGAATCGCAATAGTCCCTAGAGGGAGAAGGTCGTGGAGAGCTTGCAACGCCAAAAGCACCGCCCTCATCTCTAGGACACTGATATGCAAAGCAGTCCCCAAGGGGGTCCACGTGCCTTGGACGGTTCTGCCTGAACAATACCCCCCCACCCGAGGCGAGAAGCATCCGTGGTCAACGTGGCTTGGGGTGGGGGAATTACAAAGGGTCTCCCTTCTTGCAGCTCCTGTGAGCAAAGCCACCAAAGGAGGGAGTCCCTGCAGATTCTGCTCAGTGAAATCGGGGAATTGATCGGGTGAAGCACTAATGACCATTGAACTAGAAGAGTCCACTGTAAGATCCTCATCCGGAGGCGTGCATGCAGACAGAGACCGATGGCAGCTGCCATCGACCCCAGTGCTCTCAGGACTAACTCCGTCACAGGAGCCGGATTTCGAAGGAGGGCTAAAACCTAATGTGATAGGCTGTTCAGTCTGTCTGGAGTCAGCAGAGCTCGACAGATGCGTGTGTTCAACTTGGCCCCAATAAACTCCAAGACCTGTACTGGCTAAAGGGAGGACTTTGGAAGATTCACTGAAATGCCCAATTCCTGGGCAAGAGAAAGAGTGTAACCCCTTGCCACTCCGAGTTGATGCCTGCTGGGGGCGACGAGGAGCCAGTCGTCCAGGTATGGGAAGACCTGAATTCCCTGGAGTCTCAGGTGGGCTGCGACCACTGCCATGACCTTGGTGAATACCCTGGGGGCTGAGGTAAGGCCAAATGGGAGGACCCTGAATTGATAATGACTGGCCCCTAGCCGGAAGCAGAGAAACCACCTGGATCGTCTGTCCATCAGGATGTGGTAGTACACATCCTGGAGGTCTATCGAGCACATCCAGTCGTTCTCCCGAAGAAGGGGGAGAATAGACTGAAGAGTGACCATCTGGAACTTTTCCTTGGGGACGAACAGGTTCAGGGCAGAGAGCTCTAGAATCGGTCTTAAGTCCCCCGTCTTTTTTGGCACCAAAAAGAACCTGGAGTAGTAGCCCAATTCGGACTGGTCTGGGGGAACGGGCTGGATGGCTCTTTTCCTTAGTAGCTTTGCTACTCTAAGGCTGCTGCCTCCCTTTGATCGGGTGGGACATCTGGGAGGCATCTGACTTTGGGGGGGGTAGGTGTATGAAGGGAATGGAGTAACCTCTGGATATGATTCGGAGCACCCATCGATCTGTCGTGATGGACTCCCAATTTGACAGGTGCTCCGATAAACGCCCCCCCGACTGCCTCCAGAGAGGGACAGTCAGGTAAGCCCTCAGGGCTGCTGCGCGGGCCTGTCCGAGAAAGGTTCCCTAGACCCAAAGTTACACGGCCTCCCTCTGCCTCTGGGCCGGCGTCCGCCTTGTCCTCCTCTGCCTCTAGAGGACGAGGGGTCCGAAGCCAGGTAGGACTGCTGAGACTTGCAGAACCATAACTTCTTTTGTCCCCTCTGATTCCTAGAAAAGGATCGTTGGGGAGTCGAGAAGCGGACCCCGATGGCAGACAGCGTCTTCCCATCCTTCTCGCTTTGGACCAGCATCTCGTGTATGGTCTTGCCAAAAAGCGAAGATCCGTCAAAGGGCGCATTCATGAAGGACACCTTGAAGGGATCTGCGAAATCGCAAAGGCGGAGCCAGGCATGACGCCGCAAGACGACCCCGGCTTCGCTAGCCCTAGCGGCTCCCCCCGTAGCGTGAGAGTAACTGCGTGGACGTGTTAGAGATGGACTTTAGAGTGGCCATACGAGTCGCAGATGTGTCCTTATCCGTGACCGTCATGGACTCTGGAGGGGCTGCAGCGTATTCCTTAATCAAGTCTCGCTGTAGCCTGATAATGTGTGCCATGTAGTTCAGCACCCTTATGGAAAAGGTTGCTGAAGCAAACATCTGCTTCCCAATATGGTCCATCGCCCAAGATTCCTTATCTAGAGGATGGACTGAGGAACTCTCCCGTGTGAGCTCCTTCTTCGTGGCGTCCACCACCAGCATGGCATCAACAGGAGACCCCTTAGCTTAGGACTGCCTATCTGTGGGGGGGGGCTAAGAACTTTGTCAGGACGACTCGGGATTGGCTCCACGGTGTCGGGTTCTTTCCATGCCCTGGTGGTAATTAAGTCCACCAGGGGGTCAGCCGGGGGGGGGACACCCAGGAGGTAGATGGGCCTGCCTCAAAAGCCTCCAAGAACACCGATTCATCAGAGGAAGGTTTTTGGGCAGACCACCCCCTTCTAATATGCAACATTTCCATGATATCTCCAAAGGAGACATCCTCGGGGGGGTGACCTTGGGGAACCTTCCCCTTCATCCAAATCAGTGTCTGTGGTGATGGACTCAGGGGAGTCCAAGTGCCTCCTTTTACTCTGCTGTTTGCGAGGCACCTCCTTGGTGGGACTGTCCGAGGAGGGCTCGCCCATGGGGTCCTGTTCCTCCAAGGGAACTGACTGGAGGGTTTGAGCAGGCTATCCCATAGGACGGATGATGGAGGATAGACCCATATGCAAAGGGGGGGGGGCGGGAGGATCCGAGGCCCGGACCGGGGATCTGGAAGACCTCGACAGAACCCTCTCCACTACCTCAAAAGCCGAAGGGGAGCTACTTTCTCCAGGCTCCGAAAGCAGTCTCCTCGGCTCCGAAGCAGGGATCGGGGTCAGAGCCGAAGCAGTTGGATCCGAGAGAAAGGTGTGCTCCGACCTACCCTGAGCCGAAGGTACACCGATCTCCATGGATCCGATGCTCGGTCCTCGGCCCCGAGAGCTAGGATCCGACATGCTCGAGGGCAACTTCGGCGTCAAAGATACCGGAGCTATCGGTGCCGACAAAACCCCGGCTCCGAAAGGGCCTGGATACGATGACTCCAAAACCCTGAACCAGGTCGGAGAAGGAGTGATTGGAGCAAAAAGAGGGACTGAGCTCCCCCCCTGGGGGGGGGAGGCAAGAGCACCCCCATCTGCATTTGGGTCTGCAGGAATCGACGCATCATCCGATTCATGTCCGCGTCGGTAAGGCTCCTTGTAGACCTAGAGGAAAGTTGTCGAAGTGGGCCAGGAGGGCCGCCTCGATGACCTTGAAGGAGACCGGTACTCCTCCTCCAGCTCCGGCGAGAAACGAGGCGAATGGAGCCGAGCGGGGGAGGATCCGGGAACCTTCGAGGGAGGACTAGTAGTTTTAGCAGGGGGGGGCTGAGGGGTGAGCCTCAGCCCGCCTTTTGTGAGACTTGTGTCTGTCTTTCTCCCTGTGCCTTTTTTCCCCGGAGAAAGAAGCACTACAGTCCCCCGAGCTCTGCACAGTAGAGGGAGTTTGAGTCCCAGGCAGAGCGGGGGGGAACTGAAGGAGTTGGGGCTACGGTAGTAGCCTGACCCTTTGAGGGAGAGGAAGAAGAAGCAGAGTCCTGGGGAAGAAGGTATGCCAGGATCAGCTTGTTCTTCCTGTCCCTGATTGCCTGAGGATTAAAGGCTGCACAGATTTGGCAAGCCGTTGATAAATGGGCCACCCCCAGGCACAAGACATACTGAGTGTGGCCATCAGCTGGGGAAAGCTTATGGCCACACTCAGTGCACTTGGAAAAAATGGCTTTGGGCCCTTCCGCCATTATGAAAAACTCACACACACACCCAAACCACTAAGGGGGGAGGGAGAGAAAAGAAAGCTAATGACCACAATAACTAGGAGTGGGTAACTAACTCTATGTGACCGAAAATAATACTAACTGTATCTAAAATCACTTCAACAATTCTCTCAATTAGAAAAAATCTAAACGATCTCACCCAGCTTAAGGAGCTCTTCACGAGTAGCTGTCTTCAGCCGCAGCAAACTCGATCTGAGGTAAAGCAGTAGGCTGCAGGGGATTATGGGTAGGGGAGGAGCTAGGAGCTCAGATCCTTTAGCTTGTGAAGCTGCCGCTACTTCAGATCATTAGTTTCTAAAGAATGTAAACAAAATAAAGCTGTGCCACCACGGTGAAGTTTAAAAGCTAGCTTAATAGAGACTCCTCCGGATTAAATAAACTCCATGTAGGAATAGCATTATTCCTACATGGAGTGAATGGTGTCCATGTCCGCATCTCCCTCTTGGCAGCATGCCTTCCATATTAATGAAGGCACACTACTGAGATGGAGCCGTGTACATCGATACTGAATCTGTAACATGCCCCCTGCTCTGACACAGTGCTGTGTGGCACTTTACAATACAAAACATTGCCGTGGACACTGAAATTCTCAATGGGAAGTGAATGTAATGCAGGGGGTATGTAACAGATACTGTAACATACCCTCTTCATTGGTAAAGTGCCGTATGGCACTTTACAATAGTAAAACCGCCAAAGTGGACCCAACAAATAACGCCAGTCGAAGAAAAAATCCAAAAATACTTTACTGTTTGTAAGCGCTTTCATGCATAAAATACATGCACTTCTTCAGACAAACCTATAGCAAATGCTTCAGTAATATATACTCCCACCAACATTTTACTTAATAGAATAATTAATTAATTAGTTAAATAATCACTTTAACAGTCCTATACAATTAAAACTTCATAGTAGGAAATTTAAAAATACAAATGTTTATATTCAGTCCTTAGACTTGGCAAAACATAAACAGAATATATACTTCGTACATTTAATTTAAATTTAATTTAGTAACTATTAGAGTATACATCTTTAACTAACACCAGCTGAATACCAAATAAACCATATTGTGTTAAATGAAAATATTTTCCCAAAAAGGGATCCTTATAAAATATTTTATATCGGGTAAAAGTGAATGTAAATTAAAAACAACATACATTGCACATCTTTATTGCTATTATTATTATTACATCATTAGCTTCATCTCATGAGGGCTTTTAACTTTAATAAACATCATCTCATGAGAGCTTTTAACTTTAATAAACATTTAATGGAGCACATTTCGTTTATACCTGGGTGAATGTGAGCATAAGTTTTGAGCTGCCATAGCAGCTCAGATTCTTCTAACTTAAGGTGCCAAGGGCCACCCCTAGGATTCAACTCTATCTTTTGCACAACTGTAAATAAAAATCCATGAGATAGATTTTCAACCATGTGTTTCGCTAACGCGTTTGTTACTGCCCCTTTAGAAATTGCATACAAGTGCTCATATATTCGTTGTTTTAAGTGACGTTCAGTCTTCCCCAAGTAGAACGCGGAGCAGATTTTACAGGTGGCAAGATATACCACACCTTGACTATTACAGTCACAAGTTTTAAATGTACGAAGTATATATTCTGTTTAGGTAACTTAGTTAATGTTTTTAATGTTTTGCCAAGTCTAAGGACTGAATATAAACATTTGTATTTTTAAATTTCCTACTATGAAGTTTTAATTGTATAGGACTGTTAAAGTGATTATTTAACTAATTAATTAATTATTCTATTAAGTAAAATGTTGGTGGGAGTATATATTACTGAAGCATTTGCTATAGGTTTGTCTGAAGAAGTGCATGTATTTTATGCATGAAAGCGCTTACAAACAGTAAAGTATTTTTGGATTTTTTCTTCGACTGGCGTTATTTGTTGGGTCCACTTTGGCAGTTTTTCTTAGTTTGTTCATTTTGGTTGTTCGTTTTTTCATGGCTGAAAATTGTGGATTCCAGCAGTCGCAGTCGTTGCTTTCTCCAAACTCCGATTCCAGTGGAGCATCTAGCCGTGATATGGATCCCATTGGTAACCTCACAGCCCTCGTTCAGCAGCTTACCCAACGAGTGGAGGACTTGGCGGAACAGGTTAAAAGCCGGCATTTGGACAACTTGCCAGCGGTTCGTCCAAAGACCGGCGTGTCTTTCAATGCAATTCCCAGTGTACTATTACCGACACAAGTGGATGTTACAAATACACAAATTGATGTAAATCACAGTTCATCAGGCAGTATCCAGCCCGCACAAGTAGCGAGACCGAGTCAGACTGTAAGTAATCAACATAACACATCTTTATCTAATGTTAACAATAGAGATGGAGCACAAACAACTAACAACGCATTTCCAGTATTACAAGAATTTTTTAATACACCTAGTAATATTTTTAGTGACCAAGTTGGTGATACTACGAGTGTTCACAATGAACAACAAGAAGGTAACAACATAGTCTTTAAACTGAAGCTTTTTGACAGCTGTCTCCTTAAATATAAGAAGCTTCAGCTGGAAACAATGTACTTCAAGGAGTGTATTAATCTAAAGATAGTCCCAAAGGGACTTAGACAGTGGAAATACCCTGTAGGCTTAATTAAGCACTCTGAGTTCCATCTACGTCTAATTTCCTTTTTTAATGATCAGGGACTTCACTTCTTGGATTTATTAGCTTGTGAATACTCAAAACAAATGTCCGACTTAAAACAGCAGTTGGAGAATCTCGAACAGGAGATAAAAAACGATCCACATTTTGGCCGCTATGAGTATGAGTATGGCAGAATCTTTACAAGTATAGACACTTTGTTGAAAAAATTAAGTGAAACAAAAAAACGAAAGATTAGTAGAGACAAACTGGCATATGAGGAAAAAACTGCATATCCAGATCCACCCTTTAACAAGTTAGGGTATGATTCTACTCTTCAAACATTAACAAATAACAGTAATAATTCCAGCGTAACTAACGACGCCGAACTGTTAGAGTCAATCTCGGATGAGTTTACGTCCTCTAATGATAATGACAACAATCAACCCCGACGTAGTGAACGGCTACAAAATCAACAGGGCCAACAGTGGAACAACCAAGGACCAACAGAGTATAAAAATCCACAACAGGGTTTTCAACGTGTATACTCGAACACCAAGAAAAAGAATGTGAACTGGGGCAAGAAAGCGCAGAGCAAGAAGGCTTACAACTGGCGCAAGAAGTAAACCATATTGATATGATTGATCAACCTGAAATTCTTCTTAGCAACAGTAGAGATTTTCATGTTTATAATTATATCAAATTTGAGGTCTC
This sequence comes from Protopterus annectens, assembly GCF_019279795.1. Taxonomy (NCBI): domain Eukaryota; kingdom Metazoa; phylum Chordata; order Ceratodontiformes; family Protopteridae; genus Protopterus; species Protopterus annectens. Next base: position 814,157,607 of record NC_056746.1, read on the forward strand.
TCAGAACTTTACTGAACTATTAGCTAAAGGTTTCAACTTTGTTCTACCTCAAAAGCCTAATGTTGCTCGGATGCTCTGCGACCTCAAACTATTTACACTTAAGCTTAATCTAAAGTTGTTACTTGGACAGAATAGTAACGTGTTTAATAGTGAACGCATAGCTAGCACATATAACCCCCCCTCTTGACAACAATATTCTCTTGTTTGAAAAGATCACCGAAACTCATTTAAGGGGTTTGAACAATGAACTTACCCACAGTAAAATTTTGGATGCTAGCAACCAGAAATTGATCGCAATAGTTAAAGCACACAAAATTCGGGTAATGAAGCCCGATAAAGGTGGGGGAGCCATGTTAATGTATGAGAAGGATTATGAGGCTAAGATGAACATCATGTTACTAACTGACAATTATAGAAAGGTCTCTATAAATGAGCTAAATCAAGCTTATTTAAAAATAAAAAACGTGCTAAGCGATTTATTCATTGAAGGTAGCATAGATACTGCTTTGTATCAATATTTAACCATTCTAGCCCCCTTGGTGCTAGTTATTTTCGGCGTTCCAAAGCTCCATAAAAGCATTCAGAGCCCCCCATTTAGACCAATTATTGATGGTCGCCAGTCTATTACGTATTCGTGTGCAAAATGGGTGGACAACAAGTTGAAAGACGTGCTTAAGACTGAGCCTCAAATTTGCAAGGATTCTTGGCACGTTCTTGAAACCTTGAACAACATCCCCTTTGACACCAATTTTAATTTCCTGACAGCTGATGTCAGGGATCTATATACGGTAATCCCTCAAGACACCGGGATAGATTGGGTTAGGGATTTCTTGTTGTACAAACGTCTGTCAGGGAACGAGATAGATTTGATTATTAACCTTTTAGAATTAGTATTGAGCAATAACTTCTTCATGTTCAAAAAGGACCTGTATTTACAGTGAACAGGTGTGCAATGGGCTCCCCTTGTGGGGGCAGCTTTGCAAACTCAGTAATGGCCCATTGGGAACGCACCTTTTTGTTCCAACACTCATTATATAAGGAAGTCGTCGTATGGTACACTCGGTACCAAGACGACATCCTTATAATATTCAAAGGTGGTGAAGAAGTAGCTCAAAAACTTATTGGAGTTATGAATTCATTTATTCCCTTTTTGTCATTCACTTATAACTTCGACAACATTTCCATAAACTATTTGGATATTTTGATTCGAAAAGATTCTGAAAAAGGCACATTCTGTACCAGTGTGTTCCGCAAACCCCATTATAGCAACTCTTTTCTTCACTTTACTAGTTGCCACCCCTTTTTTCAAAAGAAAGGGGTGGTGAAAAGTCAAGTAGTACGAGCTTCTCGAATGTGCTCCAACGAAATAACATTCGAGGAAGAATGCCATAAGTTGGCTTCAATGTTTTTAAATAGAGGGTACCCGAGTAAACTAATTAATTCTGTGATCCTGGAGGTTACCCACAAAAGACAGATCGGTCTACTAGGACCAATTTTAAAAACAGATCAGATCACTATATCTTTAGAAAATGAAAATCTGATTAGTGAAGTATGTCCAACAATGGATGTGGGTCCAAAACAGGTAGACTACAGTACTTGTCTTCTTACACAATTTAATATATCATCATCAGAAATAAGACGTATACTTAATAATAATTGGAAATTCATTGTCCAGGATGCACACATTAGTAACACCCTAGGACCAAAACCACTAGTTGTTTTTAAGAAGGCACCTTCATTAAAAACTCTGTTGGAACGCACACCTAGGGAACAAAAGCTTAATAATGGGATGTATAGGTGTGGTCATTGTAGATACTGTAAATATATAAAAACAGGTACCACCTTTTTAATTAGAGGTGTAAGATACTACATAAACAACAGGTGTGACTGTAATAGTCAAGGTGTGGTATATCTTGCCACCTGTAAAATCTGCTCCGCGTTCTACTTGGGGAAGACTGAACGTCACTTAAAACAACGAATATATGAGCACTTGTATGCAATTTCTAAAGGGGCAGTAACAAACGCGTTAGCGAAACTCATGGATTTTTATTTACAGTTGTGTAAAAGATAGAGTTGAATCCTAGGGGTGGCCCTTGGCACCTTAAGTTAGAAGAATCTGCGCTGCTGTGGCAGCTCAAAACTTATGCTCACGTTCACCCAGGTATAAACGAAATGTGCTCCATTAAATGTTTATTAAAGTTAAAAGCTCTCATGAGATGATGTTTATTAAAGTTAAAAGCCCTCATGAGATGAAGCTAATGATTTAATAATAATAACAATAAAGATGTGCAATGTATGTTGTTTTTAATTTACATTCACTTTTACCCAATATAAAATATTTTATAAGGATCCCTTTTTGGGAAAATATTTTCATTTAACACAATATGGTTTATTTGGTATTCAGCTGGTGTTAGTTAAAGATGTATACTCTAATAGTTACTAAATTAAATTTAAATTAAATGTACGAAGTATATATTCTGTTTATGTAACTTAGTTAATGTTTTTAATGTTTTGCCAAGTCTAAGGACTGAATATAAACATTTGTATTTTTAAATTTCCTACTATGAAGTTTTAATTGTATAGGACTGTTAAAGTGATTATTTAACTAATTAATTAATTATTCTATTAAGTAAAATGTTGGTGGGAGTATATATTACTGAAGCATTTGCTATAGGTTTGTCTGAAGAAGTGCATGTATTTTATGCATGAAAGCGCTTACAAACAGTAAAGTATTTTTGGATTTTTTCTTCGACTGGCGTTATTTGTTGGGTCCACTTTGGCGGTTTTTCTTAGTTTGTTCATTTTGGTTGTTCGTTTTTTCATAACTTTACAATAGTAAACGGTGTCCACGGACACTGAAATTGTCAATGGGAAGTGAATATAATGCAGAGGGTATGTGACAGGTACTGTAATACACTACCTGCAATGTGAAAGTGCCATATGGCACTTTACAAAAAAGAAAAAAAGAGTAGTTTTACTTCATTTGTCTTCAACTTGTGGGTTATGGATCCGACACAGCCGCATCACCAGCATCTGATCCAAGCTCTCAGCTCCTCCCCTTATCCATAATGCCCGTATCCTTCCTCCCTTCAGATCGAGTTTGCTGCCCTATACTTAGTATATACCCAACCCAACAAGACCTTTGCACAACTGGCACTGCACAAACCTGAGCCAAAGCATGGCCTAAGGTATCCCTGAAGAACATCCTCCAGCCAGTATCACAGTGACAAGGTGGGGGGAGGAGGTCGGAGACAAATGAAGTACAACTACTCAGATGGAACATTATGGTGAGTACATAACGTCTTTATCTGAAGTAGTTTACTTCATTTGGTGTTTAACCTGTGGGACAGAGTCCCCAGCTACTTTGCACCTGGGAGGCCCTCATGGAAGGATATTCTGGAGCAAAGTGGAGCCAAAAGATACCCTGTTCCTGGAAACGATGTCCAGTTTGTAATGAAAAATGAAGGTATGAGATGAGAACCATGTAGATGCTGAACAAATATCATCCAATGATACCCTATACCAGAAGGCCACTGAAGTAATCATGGATCTGGTAGAATGTGCTTTTACTTGACCTGGCAGGGAAAGTCCCCTAACGGAGCATGCCCAAAAAGTGCACCGGGTGATCCACTGGGCAATTGTAACCTTAGATATTGGTTTGCCTAGTAAGGGTCTTGAGTAAGAAGCAAACAACTGGTCAGATTTTTGAAAGGCTTTTGTTCTGTGCAAATAAAACCGTAATTGTCTATGCACATCTAGCAAGTGTAACTTATATTCTCCTTTGTTTTGGAAATTTGGAAAGAAGACTGGGAGATTGATTTTCTGATTTATATTTGCTTCTGACGCCACCTTCAGAAGAAAGGAGGGATTGGTAGCAAAGATACCCTATCTTTGTGAAAGATCATGCAAGGAACCTTGATAGACAAAGCCTGGAGTTCCAACACTCTCCTGGCAGAGGTAATGGCAACTAAGAAAGCCATCTTCCAAGATAGATACTGCAAATCCACTGAAGCTGCAGGTTCGAAAGGGGGCAAGACTAAAGCCTGAAGCACAAAAGTAAGGTCCCACAGTGATGTAGGATCCTTCACTGGAGGTCTTAGGAGAAAGGTACCTTTACGGAAGGTCTTGCAAAGTTTAGATGAGGCCAAGGAATTCAAGTTTTCCCCACATGAAAATTCAAGATAGCAGTCAGTTGGACTTTGACAGTGGAAGAACTGGCACCCTGCTGAAAAATACTCACCAAAAACTCCAATACCGCATTTACTGGAGCAGTAAAAGGATGCAATGCTTTCTGCGAAGCCCATACTGCAAAACATTTGCATTTACTATGGTATACTCTTCTGGTTGAAGACTTGTGAGCCGCCACCAGAATATTTTTAACTGGGGAAGATAAACCGGGAGTCCTATTAATCATGGGAACTGGAGCAGCCAAGCTGTGAACTTCAGACTGACCAGGTCTGGATGAGGGATCCCTGAGGAATGGGAAATAAGATCCGGAACTGGAACCAGAGTCCAAGGTGGAACTACTAGGTGAGACCAAAGTGATAGGAACGAGACTTGGGGAGGCCAGAATGGGGCAATGATGATCACCAAGCTTCCCAGCCTGCATGCTTTCTGAAGAAACTCAAGAGCAGAGGTGGATAAGCATAAAGTAGACAGGGAGGCCAAGCATGAACCAGAACATCTCTGAGGGCTTCCCCCTGAGGGGGGTACAGAGAAAAGAACTCACTGTATTTCGCATTGGAAGGAGATGTGAAGAGATCGCAGCAAGGCCGACTCCACTTTAGAAAGATCTGCTCCACTACTGAAGGATTCGGGGACCACTCATATGGCATCAGGACAGACCTGCTGAGCCTGTCAGCCAACATGTTGGACCATCCTGGAATGTGCATTGCCACCAGAAAATGGCTGGTGGAAATTGCCCATTCCCACAGTCTCATGGCTTCGCGACAAAGGGGGTAAGATCTGATTCCCCCCTGTTTGTTGATATACCAAGACCACCGACATGTCTGTCCGAATAGCAATCGTCCCTAGAGGAAGATGGGCATGAAGTGCCTGCAACACCAAAAGCACCACTCTCAGATCCAGGGCACTGATGTGCAAATTGGTCTTGGATGGAGACCACGTGACTTGGACCATCCCAGCCGAGCAATGGCCCCCCACCCTAACTGGGAGACGTCTGTGGTCACCGTGTCCTTGGAAAAGGGTGAAAGAAAGGGACGTCCCCTGATTAAATCTGCGGAATGAATCAACCACCAAAGAGAGTTATTGCACACATGTGAGATTCATACTGGTTGAGACAAAGGCAGATCTAAAAAAGACCACTGAACAGCAAGAGTCCACTGAAGAATCCGCATATGAATGTGCACTAAGGGTAGAAGATTGATCGTGGCCGCCACTGACCCAACTGCCCTCAGAACTGTTTCTTCTGTCAGAAATTGGACTTGCAAAATGTACAGCCCATGTAGCTTCAGGCTGTGTATCCTGTCTGGAGTAAGGAACACTTTCATCTGGATAGTGTCCAACCAAGCCCCAATACAATTTAAGGTGTGAACTGGGATCAGCGATGACTTGTTGAGATTGATGGTGATGCCCAGTTTCCAAGTTAAAGACAGGAAATAATTCCTGGCCTGGCAAAGTTGATGCTTGGAGGGGGTAGCAAGGAGCCAATCATCCAGGTAAGGAAAGACCTGAATGCCCTGAAGCCTCAGGTGAGCTGCTATTACTGCCATCTCCTTGGTGAACACCCTGGGGGCTGTGGTGAGACCAAAGGGAAGGGCTCTGAATTGATAATGATGCTCCTAGGCAGAAGCGGAGGAACCTCCGGGAGCAACTGTCCATCTTGATATGGTAGTATGCATCCTGAAGGTCTATCGAGCACATCCAATCATTTGCCTGCAGATACAGCAGGATGGATTGAAGAGTGACCATCAGGAATTTCACCTTGGCTACTGGCAGGTTCAAGGTGAATAGATCCGGAATGGGTCTTAGGTCCCTCGTTTTCTTTGGCACTAAAAAGAACCTGGAATAAATACCTGATCCAGATTGGTCTAGAGGGGACAGGTTGGATGACTCGCTTTCTATCTGTAGAGCTGCTTCCTCCCTTTGCGTGGGTGGGACATCTCGGAGGTGCTTCGGTGGAAGCGGTATTTCGGTGAATGGAATGGAATAACCCCTGGATATGATTTGCAACACACAATGGTCTGTTGTTACAGACTCTCATGCCACTGGATGTAATAATAGGCACCCCCCCGACTGCCTTCAGAGATGAGCAGCCGGGCAGCCCTTCAGGGCTGCTGCATGGGTCAGTCAGAGAACAGTTCTCAGGACCCAGAGTTCCTTGAACCTCCTCTGCCTCTAGGGCAGCGTCTGTCATAACCCCCACTGCCTCCGGGGGAGGGTGACTCCTGAGTGTCCTGGGAAAACACCTGAAACTTCTGGAACCACATCTTCTTTGTCTCTCACTGATTCCTGGAGAAGGATCTTTGAGGGGAAGAAAAGCGGAACCCGACAACAGACGGTGTCTTCCCGTCCTTCTCATTCTGGACCAAGGTCTCTTGAACTGACTTCCCAAAAAGGGAAGAACTGTCATATGGGGTGTTTGTGAAAAGCGCCTTGAAGGGTTCTGTGAAATGACAAAGCCGGAGCCAGACATGGCACCTGATGGCAATACCTGAACCGGCTGTCCTAGCGTCTCCTGCTGTAGCATGGTAGAGGAGGCGCATGGATGTATTTGCTACTGCCTTGAGAGTGGCCATCCGAGTGGAGAACGTCTTTTTGTTCGCCGCCAACATGGGCTCAGTGGTTTGCTAAGCGATCTCCTTGACCAAGTCTCGCTGCAGCTGAATCACATGTGCCATGTAATTCAGCACTCTCACAGAGAAGGTCACTGAAGTGTACACCTGCTTTCCAAATTGGTCCATCGCCCATGACTCACGGTCTGGACGATGGACCAAAGAGCTCTCCTGTGCCAGCTCTTTATTCGTGGCCGCTGCCACCACCATAGCATCAACTGGGTACCCTTTGTTCCAATATGTCCTGTCTGAGGGTGGGCTGTGGATGTTATCAGGGTGATTGGGGATGGGCTCCACCATGTCCAGCTCCTTCCATGCCAAGATGTTATCAGGACTACAAAGGGAATCCACGGGAGGGGACACCCAGGAAGTAGATGGGTCTGTGCCGAATGCCTTGAGAAACACTGCCTCATCCAAGGTTGTTTTTTGGGCAGAACACCCCTCTTTGCTGAAGGAGTTCCATGATGTCTCCAAAGGAGACATCCGCAGCGGGTGATCGAGGGGAACCTTCCCCTTCCTCCAAGTCAGTGTTTCAGGTGAGGGACTCCAGTGGGGAGTCCAGGTGCCTCCTCTTACACATTTGTCTGTGAGGAACCTCCTCAGTAGGACTCTCTGAGGAGGACTCACAAACATCCTGCTGCTCTCTCACTGGAGCTTCCTGAGGCAAACCAGGTACAGGCTGTCCTTGAGATGGTGAGATGGTCGGGACCACACCCAAAACAGAAGGAGTCGGGACGGAGTCCAAGGATGAGATGGTCAAGGTCTCAACGATGTCAAGAAAACCCTTGGAGCCAAGATACCGAAGGGGATACTGCGCTCTGACATACTCGGAGCCAACAGCACCTCCTCGGCTCTGACCCATAGGCTATGGCTCTGAGAGCTTGGATTCAAACCAGTTAGATCTGACACACTCAAAGCAATGGCCGGCATCGAGCTACAAGGCAATGTTGGCACCGACCCCTCGACCTCGGGGATCCTCGGATCCAGGTGCTCAAAAATGGAAGGTCAGATCGGAGAAGGAGTGATCAGTGTAAAAAAAGGTTGCAAGCTCCCCCCTCCAGGGGGGTGTGGATAAACCTCTGCATCATCTTATCCATCTCCACTTCACTTAGGCTCCAGGTGGAGCAGGAGGATGAAGCCACCGATACCAAACTGGAGTGCCAGTGAGGGGACACCCGTACAGTTGACCAGATCCTTGACTCTTCCAGCTCCGGGGAGAACCTCGGAGAATGGAGCCGGGGAGATCCAGGTCTAGATACCGGCCTAGTCATAGGCTGCAATCCGGTCGGGGCACCACTTCTTCAGCCTATATTTCTTAGGCTTCTCCCCCTCCCTAGACCTCTTGGTGGGAGTTTGAGTCTCAGAGGCCAGGGAAAAGGTAAAAGCAGATGCCATAGCAGAGGTAGGGGGCATAGCAGCAGCTACCACCCCCAAAGAGGGAACCAGGCCCTTTAAGATAAGTTTATCCCTCCTGTCCTTCAGCGCCCTGGGATTAAACCCAACACAGATTATTATTATTATTATTGAACCATGTTCAATAATAGCCTTGCATCAGGCTTTGTGCCCACTGAATGGTGCACAGCAACAGTTATCCCACTCCACAAAGGGGGAGCTACCACTGATCCCAGGAACTATTGACCTATTAGCCTGACGAGCCCGGTCTGCAATGCCATGGAACATATCATCATGGAACTCATAAACAAAGACATTGGTAACCTCCAAACTCTGAATCCCACCCAGTTCGGGTTTGTGAAAAGCAGATCGTGCCTCCTGAACCTGATCGACTTCTTTGAGGCAGTCAACCAAAGCCGTAAATGAGGGTAAGGTATTCACACAGCCTATCTTGACCTCGCCAAGGCTTTCAACACTATCCCACATTCTGGAATTATAGCTAAACTCACTAAACTAGGTATAAATCCCTACGTCACAAGATGGGTTGCCAACTGGCTCACTGACAGAACCCACACTGTAAAAGTTGCAGACTCCAAATCTGACCTCAAAGCAGTGACAAGTGGAGTACCACAGGGTTCCATCCTGGGACCTCTCCTGTTTGGTATCTACTTCTCTGAAGTACAGGCTAACACAGAAGGCCTCTGGCTAAAGAAGTTCGCAGATGACTGAAAACTAGGAGCCATAGTCAAGTCCCCAAATGATGTGGACATCCTACAGAAGGGCCTCGCTGAGACAGATGCCTGGTGTCAGAGCCATGGCCTCAAGCTCAATGCCAAAAAGTGCAGTGTCATCCCCTTTGGTAAAAACTCTGTACCCATGAACTATCACATAGGCAGCAATCTACTTAAGACCGAATGTGTGATAAGAGACCTTGGGACTCAGGTGGACTGTAGTCTCTCCTTTGATAGTCACATCTCCACAGTAGAGAGGAAGTCATTCTACGTGGCACACCTCATCATAAAAGGGTTCTCATCCAGGAAAAAAAGAGGTCATTGTTCCCCTCTATTCGACACTCATTAAACCCATTATAGAGTACAACACCCCTTTTGGAATATACCTCACAAGACATCTGCAGCAGCTGGAAAAGCCACAGAAGTACCTCACAAAGAGGATTACTGGCCTCAAACAAATGCCCTACACTGACCACCTCAAAAAACTCCAGCTTTACTCCGTAGCATATCGCCTACTCTGAGGTGATCTCTGCCTAACATATAAAGCTATGTCAAACCCAGAGCTGTTCGACATGCTACACCTAAAGAAATCCCAATCCCTCTGAGCTACATGCTGTAGGGTCCTAAACTTTGTCACAACAATAAACAGGACATACTGGAGGGATAGAATCCTGTCCCAGAGACTTCCCATACTCTGGAACTGGCTACCCATCTATGCCAAGCAAAGTTCCTCATTAGCACTCTTCAAGAAAAATCTTGATGAGTGGATGGGAAATAGGAAATACACCCCGGCGATCACTTCTGTGTCTCTGCTCGACAGTGGCACAGGAAAATAAATTTCTTGGGTGGCGTAAGCCAGGCAGCCTTGTTGGCTAGGCTTACGTAGGCCCTTGGGCCGATATCCTAGTACCTACCTATGAACCTAAGATAGGACAGGAGGTTTGCAGGTGGGCTGCTCCCAAACATACTACGCACAGTGTGTGGTCATCGGCTTGGGAAAGCATTTTTTGAAACCCTGTTTAGGAGTCAAAGACATGACTTTAAGCAGGCCCAGAAAAAAAGCCACTCACACACACACTCACTGAAGGGATAGAAAAGTTAGAAAGAAGAGGACTTTTTTTTTTTTTTTTAACATTACTGCACGGGGAGGTGAAAGAACAGTAAGAAGGTGAATTAGAAGGTACACCTTGTTAGTCATATATGTAACCCTGACATGTACGAGTCCCCTCTACTCATGCACCTAGAGTTGTCACAGCTTTCATAGTCACAGTCATAGCATTCCATGCGACGGATTAATAGGTATGTATGTGCAGAGTAGCTATAGGCCTCAGGTAGATGTAAAGTGAGGGCAGAAGTATTGAGCAGTACCGTTGTGAAAAATATAGCCTATACAGCTGGTAATGGACTGTTTTTCTCTCTCCCACCACTTATCTGCATCAATAATAATTATTCATACACTACGGGTATGTTGTTCTCAAAACCTAATGTTAAGATTTGTGTTCTATTATTGTGCATATATTTAAATAGTTGCCTACTAAAATACTTTGCCCAAATTGCATTGTTGGTGGCCTGTTGCTGTAAATGTAACCGGCATGCTGTTACAATAGTGACTGTTATTCCATTTATGCATATGTTGTGTTTGCCATCCAATTTTTCCAGTTCTACTGTTCTGGGTTCATTGTAACACCCATGTATGTTGTTATTAATAATGTTGAAATGTTTGGTTCATGATTAAACAATACACTTTGAAAAACCTCAACATCATAGCATGCTTGGGAAGGCAGATCCCGGCTGATATGCCTGTCTCACTTCATCTGGCTGTGGCACCAGGTCCTAGCATGTCTGGGACCCAACGTGGAAGCTGCATCCTCTGCTTGTCCTGCACCACCCTTGATTGGAACCACCTCAGGGTATGGGGTTTGTCCCCCCTCTGGGCATGGGTGTGGAGAGGTCCCTGTCACCCGACAACAGCTTCCATGGTTGGTGCGCAGGGCTATCCAGCATGACTTGGATGTTCGCCTGAGCCAGACAGTGGGCAGACTGGTGTACCTTGAGGAGCAGGCTGGCCCCTTCATCCAGCCTCCAAGCACAGCCACCTTCTGGGCCATGAAGGGGCAGTGGTGACTGCCCATGAGTGGGGACCTCAGACTCACTGTTTCCATCTGGGGCATGTGGCCCTCTGAGGCCCAACCACCCTCCGCATCCAAGGTGTTTACCCCCCCCCTCATGTGTTATACACTGCCAATCTGCTGTCTTGTCTGTTTGCAAAAGCAACTTCTTCTACCCAGCTTACCTCCCCAAACTTACCTACAACCCTTCCCCAATATCCCACTCTCACCTTAAAAAAAAGAAAAAAAAGGGGGCATCTGTCCCCACAAAAAAAAAAATCTAACCACATACATAGCTCTCCATTTTCCCCCATGCGCAGTCATGAATCAATCATCCCATCAATTAATCAACAAAATTATGTCACCCACACCCCCGTGGGGTGTGAGGCTCCAAATTCTAAATTGTCCACATCATTCACAGCTGTTGCTGCCCCAAAAATGGAGAGCTATGGTACTTTCCTATACTCATCCTGCACATCCCTAGTTACCTTTTATAATGTTTTTCCCCCACTTGCCCACATTTCACCACTTTCCTATCACTCCTTTTTAACTTTTCTTTTTTTGGAATTAGTGTGGGTTTAAGCAGGAGTAAGCACCGCTAAGCAAAGATAAGTATCTCTTGGCACAGCTTAGCATAGCGCAAACCCACTTAAACCTGCTTAAAACTTTTTTAATCACCCTTTCTCATTCAGCCACTGTTCTTCCCAGCAACAAAATAACCGGCCCTGCCAAGTCTCAAACCCAGGACCCTGTACTCTAGAGTCACAGCAACATGCCACTACACCAAATCAGCTCTGAGAATTACTGATGCTTTTGTAAACATATCATGGATTACAGTAATTTAACACTAGGGGAAAAAGTCATTGCTACCAAGACTTGAACCCAGGACCCTGTGCACTACAGTCAGAGTAATGTACCACTACGCCAAATGAGCTGTAAAAGTTAGTAATGCTTTTGTAAATACATCATGCATTACAGTCATTTAACACTAGGGAAAAAAAGAAGAGTGGCTATCCTTGATTTTTAAGTATTTTTTCTGGCTTTCGCTTTAATTACTGCATCTCGCCTAAAAACAGCTCTGCATATTGTTTTTATTGTACCTGTGTTGATTCTAAACTGTTTGCACTTTAAAAAGTTATTTTTGTTTAATTTAACTTTTAGGCTAACGCACTCAAGTGCGCTAGCCGTTTTATAGCATTTACTGTTTGCTACTGTATCTTTTTCTTCTGTCTCTGTAAAAAAAAGAAAACAAAAACAAAAAAAATCCTTGTTTTCTCGCTTTACTGAACTAGAATAGTCCAGTCTTCAGATTTTGCTGATCTCTGGGCTTTGTCTTAGTTCTTGTGCTATCCATATCCTTATTTGGATAAGAGGAAGCTTCTTTGTTCACCAGTGGGAGTGGGGAGCACTGAGCAACCTATTTGTCCCTAGAGGAGTGGTTCCAGCCCAGCAACTTGTAGTTTATTGGCCATTTTGGGTCAATTCCTGGCTCTTTTCAACCCCCTGCTATAAAGCCCATTTATGTGCGCTTTTTTGCTTGTATACCACTCAGCACAGATCCTCGTGGTGTCCTGCAGAGTTCTACAAGCAGCAGAGAGTGGAAGAGTGACTTTCCTTGATTTTAAGCATTTTTTCTGGCTTTCGCTTTAATTACTGCATCTCGACTGCATTTTGCCTAAAAAACAGCTCTGCATATTGTTTTTACTGTACGTGTGTTGATTCTAAACTGTTTGCACTTTAAAAAGTTATTTTTGTTTAATTTAACTTTTAGGCTAACACACTCAAGTGCACTAGCCGTTTTATAGCATTTACTGTTTGCTACTGTATCTTTTTCTTCTGTCTCTGTAAAAAAAGGAAAAAAAAACAAAAAAAATCCTTGTTTTCCTGCTTTACTGAACTAGAATAGTCCAGGCTTCAGATTTTGCTGATCTCTGGGCTTTGTCTTAGTTCCTGTGCTATCCATATCCTTATTTGGATAAGAGGAAGCTTCTTTGTTCACCAGTGGGAGTGGGGAGCACTGAGCAACCTATTTGTCTCTAGAGGAGTGGTTCCAGCCCAGCAACTTGTAGTTTATTGGCCATTTTGGGTCAATTCCTGGCTCTTTTCAACCCCCTGCTATAAAGCCTGTTTTTACGCGCTTTTGTGTGATTTTGCGCAAAGTTGCTCATAGAGCAGCATCGGGCAGCACCGATTAATCAAGTTTAAACTATTTCTGGCTCTGTAAAGTCTGCTCTTCAATTTTTCCCTTAGAACTGCTCTACTTGCAATCTAAACAGCCTATTCTCTATCTGAAAAGTTCAGCGCTTGCTCCTAAAGCATTTTTTATACAGGTAAAGCACTCAAACAAAAGAAAGTACTTCATTCACCTAAATTCCCTTGAGTAGCCATTTCCCTATAGGTCCTTTCTGACTCAGTTACACAGCAATCTTTTTCACTATTCTAGCATGTCGAAGGGTCAGTTGCTGGCATCCTCTCCTGTTCAGCTGGTGAATCTGGGAATCTTGAGGCAATGTTACAATTGCCTCATGTACACAGACAACCCTCTCCTCCTCCCAACAAATACAAATATATGCGAGAGATGCAACTATATAGCCAAACTGGAGGCTGAGCTCTCTCAACTCAGTACTGGCAAGACCAGTCAGGAGAAGAAGGTAACCACGCACACCACAAACCCAGTCACACATAGAACTATCACAACTGCAAACCAAACACATAAACACACAAAAACATACTCGGAGGCGCTGATTAAAAATCTACCAAAACAACAGAGGCCTCCAAAGCAGACACCCAAGCAACCGCCACCTCAAGACATAGCACATGCAACACATAGTTCACAAAGTCAGTGTGCTAAACAGTCACCGCCCTTAAGGCCAAACAACATGCCAGACACACTTGTAATAGGTGACTCCATAGTCCGACACACTGACGTCCCGCTCACCAGACTGAACAAGGAAAAGGTCATAGTAAGCTGCCTGTCGGGAGCTAGAATCCGCCACATAACACAAGCACTCAGGCCATTCCACAGCAAGTACAAATATCACTCAGTCATTGTACATGCCGGTGTGAACGACCTGAGACGTACCTCCCTGGACTACATGAAAAGAGACACAGAGGAGCTCTCTGATTATGTAGCCCAGGCCGGTATGACCCTGACCCTGAGCAGCATCTTACCCTCACCAAGAATGATGCCACAGTACAAAGACAAAATGATCAGTTTTAACAATTGGCTTAATTACTGGTGTCATTCTAAGGGGATCCAATGTCTGTCTGCTTGGGATGACATGCTTGACAAGCCACCCTGCTTTGCAAGGGATGGCTTGCACCTGTCACCCCTGGGCTTCCGGATATTGGCCAAGGCTCTTGCCACCCCCATAGTGCCTTTTTTAGGCAAGGCTCAAATGACAAACCTACCTCCCTAGAAAACACAAGTGGAAAAAAACTAAAGGTAATGCTGCTCAATGCCAGAAGTCTAAACCTTAAGATGCATGCTCTTGAAGCCCTCCTCAGTATGGAGAACATCGATATCTGTGCAGTGACTGAAACCTGGTTCAAGGCTCCTGAGAGCACCCCAGCACTATCAGGTTTTACCTCATATCATGCTTTCCGGCCCCAAAACTTGGACCGAACCACAAAAGGAGGGGGAGTATCCATATTAAAAGATACCCACACCTCCAGGTTAGTGGCAACGCACGAAGCATCGAAGACCATCCAGGTGCAACTAACCATAGGCAAAACTGCCTTACAGTTTGTAGCATGCTACAGACCACCTTCTCAAACTCAGGAACCCCACACAGCCTTCCTGAAGACACTGGAGAGTATGAATGTCTCTCCAAATACCATCATATTGGGAGACTTCAACTACCCAAACATAGACTGGGAACATTACTCAAGCCCCAACACCCTAGCCCAAAGGTTCCTAGAATTCATAAACTCAAACGCGATGGAACAACTAGTCACCATTCCCACAAGAGGAGATAATATACTAGTCCTGATCATCACAAACATGGGGAAAAAATGCTCCACACCGGAAGTATATCCCTCATTGGTGAGATCAGACCATAAATTAATCTCACTGGAAATCCACATCCCGCCCCCACCCCCTGCACAAAAGACCACAGTGAAGAATTTCTCAAAAGCCAACTTCACACTTCTTAAGACTGAAGTGGTACCCTTCAAGGCCCCTGCGCCAGTGGAAACCACAACCCACACTGCTGAATCCTTTACAAATGCCTTCTACGGGCACCTTCAAGAATGCATGGATCATGCAATCCCAAATAAAACCAAGACCCATTCCCCCAAAGGCAGGCACCCAGTCTGGTGGACCCCAGCCATAAACAAACTTTACAACAGGAGGAGGAAGCTACTACATGACGGAGC
Organism: Protopterus annectens; assembly: GCF_019279795.1. Taxonomy (NCBI): domain Eukaryota; kingdom Metazoa; phylum Chordata; order Ceratodontiformes; family Protopteridae; genus Protopterus; species Protopterus annectens. The sequence goes on from NC_056746.1 coordinate 814,173,009, forward strand.
AAAATCCCTAAAAGGGAAGGCATCTCTGATCAGTACTAGCAAAAAACTACGATCACTCATAAAATCATCCAAGGCCAACTTTGAGAGAAAAATCGCAAAAGACACAAAAGACAATCACAAGGCCTTCTTTAGCTATGTTAGAAATCTGGGTGGAAACTCCCAGATATGCTCAGAGTTAGTCCAAAATGACACAAAATACACTGAACCCACTGACATTGCCAACATTCTGGCAGACAGGTTCAGTGCAAATTTCTCCTCCCCCCCCCAAAGGAGAAATATCTATCCCAGCAGAGTGTAGCCTCCCTAACATCTCAGATGCCCAGGTGAGAGCCGCCCTCTCGAAAGCTAAAAACACAGCATCAATGGGACCGGACGGTGTGCCGGGCTGTGTGCTACATGAACTCCAAGAGGAACTAAACCCACACATAAGGCTGCTGTTTAATCTTAGCCTTACTACAGGATACGTAACCAAAGAGTGGCGTACGGCAACAGTGGTCCCACTTCACAAAGGTGGTGCTTCTACGGACCCTGGAAATTACCGCCCCATAAGCTTGACGAGCCTGGTCTGCAAAGCTATGGAGAGGATCATTATGGAACTCATAAACAAAGACATTGGGGACCTTCAGACATTGGATCCTACCCAATTTGGCTTTGAACTTGGTCGACTTTTTTGAAACAGTCACTAAGGCCATTGATGAGGGTAAGGCAGTTTACACAGCCTACCTTGACCTTGCAAAAGCCTTCGACACAATACCTCACTCGGGCATCATAGACAAACTCACCAGCTTAAATGTAAACCCATATGTCACAAGATGGGTTGCAAACTGGCTCAAGGACAGAACCCACAGGGTCAGAGTTGCTGGAGCTATGTCAGACTCTAAGCCGGTCACAAGCGGTGTCCCACAGGGCTCAGTCCTGGGACCCCTCTTGTTCGGCATTTATTTTTCCGAGGTACAGGCAAACATAGGAGAATTGTGGCTGACAAAGTTCGCAGATGACTGCAAACTGGGCGCCATAATTGATACTCCAGCGGACAAAAGCATCCTTCAGAGAGGCCTCATAGAAACGGATAATTGGTGCCAGAGCCATGGCCTTAAGCTGAATGCCAAAAAATGTATAGCCATACCCTTTGGGAAAAACAAGGTACCCACAAATTACCACATAGGTGGTAATCCATTAAGTACGAAAGAGGTAATCAGGGACCTAGGGACCCAGGTTGACAGTAACCTCTCATTTGACACTCACACTGCCAAAGTGGTTAGGAAGACCTTATATATTGCCCACCTTATCATGAAGGGTTTCACATCTAGATCAAGAGAGGTCATTGTGCCCCTGTACTCTTCTCTTATCAGGCCAATGATTGAGTACAATGCCCCATTTGGGATGTATCTTACCCGACACCTGCAGCAGTTGGAAAGACCCCAAAAGTTCCTCACCAAGAGGATAAAGGGTCTTAAACATATGTCATATGCTGCCCGACTAAAGAAACTCCAGCTCTATTCAGTCGCATACCGCCTACTCAGAGGTGATCTGTGCCTGACGTACAAGGCCATGTCCAATCCAGAATTAATGGACATGCTCCACCTCAGAAAATCCAAATCCATCAGAGCCACGAGAGCAAGAGACTTAAACCTCAACAGAAAAATAAATAAGACGTGCTGGAGGGACAGATTCATAACCCAGAGGCTCCCTACACTCTGGAACAGAATACCAATCCATGTTAGGCAGAGCCCCTCACTAAGTCTATTAAAGAGAAATCTTGATGAGTGGATAGGAGATCGTAGGTTTACCCCGGGGGTCATCTCTGTGTCACTACTAGACAGAGGCACAGTAAACTAAACCCTAAATGGGCGTAGTATTCTCATCCTAAGGGGTGGTGAAAGCCACACACACTCTGGCTAGGCTTATAAATGCCCTAGGGCAGATAGCATAGTACGAACCTATGAACATCACTGTCAAGTTTCAAACCCAGGACACTGTGCATTAGAATCAGAGCAACGCACCTCTATGGCAAGCCAGCTCTGTGGAATTAATACTGCTTTTGTATATATATCATGCAGTGCAGTCATGTAACATTAGGGAAAAAAGACAAATCTGCCAAGCATTTTACCCATAAGCTTCTAAACTACAGTCAGAGCAACACACCACTACACCAAATCAGCTCAGGGGAATTACTGATGCATTTGCAAATATATCATACACTACAGGGATGTAACTTTAGGGGAAAAAAGACATTGGTGAGAAATTGTGAACCCAGAATCATTTGCTCTAGAGTCAAAGCAACATACCAGTAAACCTATGGAGTATAACAACTGTTCTTACAAACATATCCTGATTGCCAGTCACATACTACTCCTAGATATACTGGCCCAAATCACAGTGTACTTGGAATGTTGATGTTTTAAGGGACATGTATCAGTCTGCCCCTGCAAACATACACAGCTGACAGAACAGCATTAACTGTAGTAGCATGCATAGTCAGATAGAAAAGGATCTACGACACTCACATCTCCCTATCTCCTTACTCAGTCCACCACACATTTACACAGTACACTGCTAGAGAATCTAAAAGTCTGTTAACTATGGCCAGACATCATACCTCTCAACTGAACAGATTTCCACAGAATGTCTAGATTTATTCCTCATATTTTGGCCTGTTCCTCATAAAATTGTGTGGTTTTCGGGCAAATCACTAGGATGATATGAGGAATGAAGTCACTAAATAATGATATACATTTCAGTTTCAGACTTCAAATCCTTCAGAAAAATGTATGTCAAAATAAACCCTATTATTCTAGCAATTTTCTAAGTTTATAACAGCAATACTTAAAATCTGTCCCTATTGTTGGGCCTTTGTCCAGATTTCTTGTGCTAAGAGGTTGACAGGTATGCAGACATAGCATGCAAAACTGTGGACATAACACATCAATCCAAACAGAGGACAGTATTTCCACCTACCCTTTGTAATGCTGTAGCTCCCACACCTTGATAATGTCCTCCTCACAGACCAGGAAAAGGGGCAAGGCCCACATGAAGGTCTTAATTATAGCATTGTGTTGCCATGCCATTGGCTAACAGAAAGGCAGCACGGCTGTTCTGGATGCAATTAGCAAGTGGGAGAGACAGATTGGTGCGCAGGCCATCACCTTCTCATGAGCATTACCTACAAAAGGCAAGCTCCTGCCTATGCTAAACAAGTCTGACACTTTTTTCAGGAAGACAGACTGTGACTCTTGACAACAATACTTGTGGATTTCTTCTAACAAAGAAGTACAGCACATAATAGGTATGTCATACAATTAAGCATGCAATGGAATGCAGATGGGGATACAGTCACAGAAAATAAGAATTTAAACAGTAGGTCTCAACAAGACTTCCTGGACTGACATGTTGCTGTCCAGCAACTATGACCATCCTTGATGGCTCTGTCTGCAGTGACACAGATCACAGCTCTTGCCCCTGAGTCAACCCCAGCAATGGTCAGCTCATATACGAGTGCTACTGGATTGTCTGTTGTACAATGCTGACCGTGACACTGCCAGTCCAGCTACCTGGGATGTTGTAAATATTTATATGCCATTTATGAATATTACTATGATACACATGCTTGTCTTACAAATGTAAGAGACCTATATATGTTATGTGGATATTAAACAACTGGTGTAGAATTGTATGCTGAACAGTATGTTATGTACTGAGCTCATACCTCTTAACTGTCCAGAGTTTTGCAGACTGACCACATCTTAGCCTCATATTTGTAGTAATTTTCTCATACATTTGTGTTTTGTCTGGCAAATCATTAAAGACTTAAGTCATAAAATAATAGCACAGATTTGAATGTCAGATGTCATAGCCTTCAGAGTATTCCTGCAAATGCAAAACTTGGTATTCTATCAAATAAGTGTAAGAGCAATATTTATAAAGTGTCACTATTTTTGGGCCTTTGCCCTCCCCCTTTATTTTTGCCTTTGTCCAGATGTCTTGTTCTAAGAAGTTGAGAGTGTAAACACAGTGTGCCGCACTGCCAAAGAACAGAAATGTATATCAAGTATTACCTGTGCAAATGTTTGTATTAATAGAAGCTGGAAGCCTCAAACATACAGACATAAGTTTCAAACTTCAACTAAATAAGCTGAACTTGTTTTACAAATGTGTTATCTCACTTTCAGTGCAACAAGCAGACATAAATGTCTACAGATACAGATTTTTGTATTGTCTTGAAACATAAATAATTACTAGGTTGAAAATGTAAAATTGTTTAACTGTGTTCAGACTTTCAATTCTACACAAACATCACACCGATATTGCAGAGAAGTATGTTAGTTGCTGTTAGCCTGTGAACTGAAGGCAGATGATAAACACTGATGTAATCTGAGCTAACGCAGCATTAATGTGGATTATTACTTTCAACCTGTCTCAAAGAAAGACCTTAGCATGTTGTATGTGTCTTTATACCTGACAACATCCACTCATCTGCATTTGCCATGCTAATAGTAAGGAACTAGGCAAATGTAATATTATTTACATATAGATGTGAATATAGTATATCTGTCTGATGTTTGAGTGGCCTGCACTGCTCTGAGTATCACTTATTTCTGCATGTAATTTTGATTCGAAGCTCTTTATTTAAGCTTTGATGACTTCTATTTTGTATCTTATTCTAGTATTACATTTGTTTTGTTTTAAGTATTATGTTCTGCTAGAGTTTTAAGAGTTCTTGGCTAGGGTCCGTTAAAAAAGGTCACCAAAGAATTCATTTGCAACATGTGAATAGCATCAGTTAGTGTGAGGAGCTGAGAGACAGCATTGCTCCTTTAATTAGAAATATCTGTAGTTAGCTGAAGTGTCTGTGCGGTCTGCATTGCTCTGAGTATCAGTCATCTCTGCATTTAATGTTGATTTGAAGCTCTTTAGTTAAGCTTTGATCACTTCTATTTTGTATCTTATTCTAGTATAACATTTGTTTTAAGTTTTCTGTTCTGTTGTAGTTTTAAAAGTCCCCCCTTGTTATTTGTTGGCTTTTGAGTAGACTGGCCCTACAATATCTCATTCTGGACACTCCTCTCAGTCCCATCACACCAGCTTATCTTACTGAGTAGACAGAGATCATTTGGGAGGGCCCATCTCCCACTTAGTTTCTCAACCTGAAATTATCCTGTTTCATCCCTTTCCACTTAACCTAAAAACAAAAAACATTTTACTGTATTTGTGTTTCTTCCTACTTTTTTAATTTGTTTTTGCTGCCTGTTCTTAAAATGACTCAATTGCACTTATTCTGATGCATTTATTACTGCTTCTTGGTAGCCTGATGTAATTGTAACTGTTACTCTAAGCCTTTGGGTTTAAGCACATGGGCTTCAGGCCAGTTGTTTTACATTAAGAAGGTTTGTGGTCTGCACTGTTGTGGGAGGAGAGGGTGGATTATGCCCTTCTGAATAAGAAATTACTGCTTAAAGGCTTATTGTGATTGCTTACTTGAACTGTTTCTTTCTGGAATTATTACACCTTGTTTGCTGCAACATAGACTAGATCCTGACCTGCAGAATCTAGCTTTGTTTGTATAACTTGAGCACTAATCCAGGCCATCTTTTTGGAGAGGGTTCTCCAGCACCCTAGTGGTGGGAGTGTGCAGTTAGAAGTTGTGTGAAAGAAGACTGCTGGAACAGGGCTCAGTTTTGAGCTTTCGTATTGGTTAATATGTTTAAATCAGTTTGCTGATGTTTGCTACTGTTATATTTAATTTTGTATCTGTTCACCCGTGTTAAAATGGCCTAAACAAAGTTTAAATATCTTTAGCATAGTCTGGTTACAGGTTTTGCTGCATTCACATCTGTTTGTGTGATTCCTGTGTTTTCTGCTATGCCACCTTGTGTTGGCCAGGGCCTGCCTACACTTACTGTGAGTAAGTGAACTGGTTCTCACTGGTCTGGAATAGGGTGTTGAGCTAAGAGCTCAGGGACAATGGTTGATTGGTCAGAGTGTTCCTATTTTACCTTCATTTTGTGGTATTTAAACCCAGCATGTGCAAGGGTTTGTGCTTGTGTGCTGTTTTAAACCTTTGTGAGATATCTCAGTTGCATTTTTTCACCTTACCAGCAATCCTGTGTGAGTGAGGCCCTCGCCTGCAGCTACTGTATTGATTTTATCCAGCCATACTCACACCTACAGGTACTATTCCCAAATAGTACCCACTCTACTAACCCTGCCTCTCTTCCACAGATTGTGAAAACCATGGATGGACAATTTCCTGTGCTTTCTTCTGCTAGTCTGGTTGATATCAGCATCCTGAAACAGTGTAGCAACTGCCTTATGTACACAGACAACTTATTACGACTACCACCTAGGAATACAATATGTGAGAGGTGAAATCACATTAAGAACCTAGAATCTTTGATGTCAAAGTCACTATCGACCACAAGAATAGTTTCTGGCCCAGAAATTGTAGTTCATTGGCCGTTTGGGCAGTATTTCTATCTCTTTCAACCTTCTGGTTTAAAAGCCCGTATTTGTGCTCATTTCCCACCTTTCCTGTAACTAGTCTAGTCCAAATACAAATTTGCTGTATCCAGCACTGCTTGTAAGCTTCTGAGCCCCCCAAGCCTTTCTGTGTCGGAGGGAAGCCTTCTAGCTTATCAGTGGGAGTGGTAAGCACTAAATAGCCTATCTACCACAAAAGTGGTTTCTGGCCCAGAAATTGTAGATTACTGGCCATTTGGGCAGTTTTTTCCATCTCTTTCAACTTTCTGGTTTAAAAGCCCACACTTGTGCTCGTTTCCCACCTTTCCTGTAACTAGTCTAGTCCAGATACAGATTTGCTGTATCCAAGACTGTTTGTTAGCTTCTGAGCCCCCAAGCCTTTCTGTGTTGGAGGGAAGCATTCTAGTTTATCAGTGGAGTGGTAAGCACTAGGTAGCCTATCTACCACAAGATCCAGGTACAGATTCTTAGTTTTAGCACTTGAATTTGCTTATTCGTGCTCAGCACTTGTTCAGAACCTGTTGTTGGCACTCAGTGCTACAGCACTCAACCTTCCTCTTTACCTAGAGGAAAACAGTTTTTGTACTTACTTTCCTCACTTGCTTAGAGAAAAACAGCTCTTATACTCACTTTCCTCATTTGTCTAGGGGAAAGTAGTTTTTCATTCAGGCATGTCCAAGGGTTAGCTCCCAGTGTTCTCTCCTGTCTATATGATGAATCTGGGCATCTTGAGACAATGTAGCAATTGCCTCATGTACACAGACAACCCTCTCCTCCTACCACCCAACAACACAACCTGTGAGAGATGCACTTATCTAGCCAAATTGGAGTTAAATAATTTTCCTGGGTGGCAAAAGCCAGGGTACATTTTTAGCTGGGCTTGTATAGGCCCCTAGGGCCGATAGCCTAGTACCTACCTATGAACCTAAATTTCTCTCCAACAAAGACTGCACTTGACAGTCAAGAGGAGAAGGTAAACACTTGCACCACACCACACTCATCACAGAGTCCCACTAAACCTACACCACCAAAATCCACACATAGAAACACAAAAACATTCAGAGAGTCTCTCAGTAATAACCTGCTTAAGCAACAGAGACCTCCAAAGCAGAAACACAAACAATCTTCACACCCCAACACAACCCAAATGACACATAGCCCACAGACTCAGTGTGCCAATAAACCACAGCCCATAAGGTAAACCAACGTACCCAACACACTAGTCATAGGTGACTATAGTCAGGCACACTGATGTCCCACTCACCAGGCTAAACAAGGAGAAAGTTACTGTCAGCTACATGACAGGTGCTGGATCCGCCACATAACCCATGCACTCTGGTCACTCCACAACAAGTACAAATATGACTCTGTCATTGTCCATGTTGGTGTGAACGACCTGAGATGTACCTCCCTGGACTACATGAAAAGGAACATGGAAGAGCTTTCCGATCTTGCAGCCCAGGCAGGTATGACCCTAGCCCTGAGTAGCATCCTGCCATTGCCCAGAAAGATACCGCAGTACAAGGACAAAATGATTGACTTCAACAATTGGCTAAGCTTTGGTGTCATTCTAAGGGGATCCAGTATCTCTCCGCCTGTGACAACATGGTCGACAGAAAGCGATGCTCTGCCAGTGATGGCCTGCACCTGTCGCCCCTGGGATTCCGGATACTGGCTAAGGTTCTTGCCACCCCTATAGTGCCTTTTTTAGGCAAGGTTCAAATGACAACTTCACTGCCATAACAAGAACAGGCAAGCAAAAACTGAGGGTAATGCTACTCAATGCTAGAAGTCTAAATCTCAAAATGCACTCACTCGAGCCACTCCTTAAAATGGAGAACATTGATATCTGTGCAGTGATTGAGACCTGGTTCAACTCTCTAGACAGCACCCCTGCATTACCAGGCTATAACTCATACCACAATTTTTGGCCATCTAACCTGGACCAGAACACCAAAGGCGGAGGTGTGTCCATATTCATTAAGGATATCCACACCTCCAGGTTAGTTGCGCAGCATAATGCATCTGAGGTTATCCAAGTGCAATTAACTCTGGGCAAAACTGCAATCCAAATTGTAGCTTGCTACAGATCCCCCACCATGCCCCAGGATTCCCACTCTTCTTTTCTTGATATACTGGAAAATATTAGGGCTCAACCAAACACCCTAATAATGGCAGATTTCAACTACCCCACCATTAACTGGGAAAACTACTCATGTACCAACTCCTTCACTCAACGCTTTCTGGAATTATAAATTCCAATGCCCCGGATCAACTTATCCACACCCCTACCAGGGGCAACAATATCCTAGACCCAGTCATTACCAACATGAGTGACCGGTGTTCCACACCTGAAATCAACTCCTCATTAGTCAGATCCGACCATAAACTAATCACCCTAGATATCCACATCCAACCCCCCACCCACCATTAAAGAAACCATGGTAAAAAATTTCTCCAAAGCCAACTTCATGCTTCTTAAGACAGAAGTGGTGAACTTTATGACATCCATGCAGATGGACAACACAGTTACGACTGCTGAATCCTATACAAATGCACTCTATAAGCACTTACACAAGTGCATGGATTGTACTATCCCAAACAGAACCAAGATGCTATCCTCCACAAAAAGGAAGACAAATCTGATGGTGCCCTGCAATAAACAAACTGTACAACAGAAGGAAGAAACTGTTGCAAAAGAGAGTAATATCCCATGAGTGGAGGAGCTGCCTGGTAAGCCTCAGTAAAAAGCTGAGATCCCTTATAAGATCCTCCAAAGCTAGCTATGAAAACAAAATCACCACTGATTCTAAGGGGAACCACAAAGCATTCTATAGCTATGTCAAGAATCTCAATGGCAACACCCAGATCTGCTCAGAGTTACAACATAATGGCATGAAAATTACAGAACCAACTGATATTGCCAAATTCCTGGCAGATAGGTTCAGTGCTAACTTTGCCCCCCTCTCACCCCCTAAATGGCCCATATCTATACAGGATGAATGCAGAGTCCCTGTAATCACATCTATGTAGGTAAAAGCTGCACTCTCTAAAACCAAAAACACAGCATCCATGGGACCGGACAACATCCCAGGCTGCGATTTACAGGAACTTCAGAACAAACTGGCTCCCCACCTAAGCACCATGTTCAATCATAGTCTCACGTCAGGCTTTGTGCCTACTGAATGGGGCACATCAACATTTATCCATCTTCACAAAGGGGGAGATACCACTGATCCTGGGAACGATCACCCTATTAGCCTGATGAGCCTGGTCTGCAAGCCCATGGAATGTATCATCATGGAACTCATAAACAAAGACATTGGTAACCACCAAACTCTGGACCCCACCCAGTTCGGGTTTGTGAAAGGCAGATCATGCCTTCTGAACCTGAACAACTTCTTTGAGGCAGTCAACAAAGCTGCAGATGAGGGTAAGGTGGTTCACACAGCCGATCTTGACCTTGCCAAGGCTTTCAACACTATCCCCCATTCTGGAATTATAGCTAAACTCACTAAACTAGGTATAAATCCCTACGTCAGAAGATGGGTTGCCAACTGGCTCACTGACAAAACCCACACTGTAAAAGTTGCAGACTCCAAATCTGACTTCAAACCAGTGACAAGTGGAGTACCACAGGGTTCAGTCCTGGGACCTCTCCTGTTTGATATCTACTTCTCCGAAGTACAGGTTAACACAGAAGTCCTCTGGCTAACGAAGTTCACAGATGACTGTAAACTAGAAGACATAGGACACAAATGATGAGGACATCCTACAGAAGGGCTTCACTGAGACAGATGCCTGATGTGGACATCCTACAGAAGGGCCTCACTGAGCCAGATGCCTGGTGTTAGAGGCATGGCCTCAAGCTAAATGCCAAAAAGTGCATTGTCATCCCCTTTGGTAAAAACTACCACATAAATGGCAGTCTACTTAATGCCACATGTGTGATACAAGACCTTGGGACCCAGGTGGACAGTAGTCTCTCCTTTGATAATCACATCGCCACAGTAGTCAGGAAATCCTTCTATGTGACACACCTCATCAAAAAAGGGTTCTCATCCAGGAAAAAAAAGGTAATTGTTCCCCTCTACTTGGCACTCATTAGAGCCATTATAGAGTACAACACCCCTTTTGTAATGTACCTCACAAGACATCTGCAGCAGTTGGAAAGGCCACAGAAGTACCTCACAAAGAGGATTACTGGCCTCAAACAGATGCCCTACACTGACAGTCTCAAAAAACTCCAGCTTTACTCTGTAGTATATCCCTTACTCTGAGGAGATGTGTGCCTAACATATAAAGCTATGTTAAACCCAGAGCTGTTGGACATGCTACACCTTAAGAAATCCCAATCCGTCCGAGCTACACGCTCTAGGGACCTAAACCTTGTCACCACAATAAACAGGACATACTGGAGGGATTGATTCCTGTCCCAGAGACTTCCTATACTCTGGAACAAGCTAGCCATCCATGTCAAGCAAAGTTCCTCATTAACACTCTTCAAGAAAAATTTTGATGAGCGGATGGGAAATAGGAAATACACTCCAGGGATCACTTCTGTGGCTCTGCTCGACAGAAGCACAGGAAATTAACTTTCTTGGGTGGCATAAGCCAGGGAACCGTGTTGGCTAGGCTTACTTAGGCCCTTGGGCCAATAGCCTAGTACCTACCTATGAACAAGCCAGTACATGACTGACAGACCACAATGCTTTGCCAGGCATGGCCTTCATCTGTCTCCCTGGGCTTTAGGCTTCTGGCAAAGGCACTTGCCTCCCCATAGTACCTCTTTTAGGCAAAGTCACGAGCACAAAATTATCAGCATGAAACCTTATTATAAACAAAATTTAAGGGTCATGCTGCTAAATGCTAGGAATCTTAGCATGAAACTGCATTCATTGCAAGCATTCCTTGCCCTGGAGGATGCTGACATTTGTGCAGTCACTGAAACCTGGTTCAAAGCTGTGGAGAGCACCCTAACCTTGCCAGGTTACTCATCTTACCATACTTTCAGACCCCAAATGGAGGGCTACAAAGCCAAAGGAGGTGGAGTTTCAATATTTATCACAGGCTGGTCAAGTGGTATGACACACAGGAGACACTAAGTGTAGTTAACTGTTGACAAAACACCTATTCAAATCATAATTAGCTACAGACCTCCAACCATGACTCAGGACACCCACTCCACCTATCTGGACTTACTTGAATCCATCAAGATTCAATCCTCTACCCTGATCCTAAATGACTTTAGCTACCCAACTATAGAGTCCAAGACCTATTCTACCCAAATATGAATGCACAGAGATTCCCCGGCTTTGTCAATACCAATGCATTGGATCACCTGATCAACAGCCCTACGACAGATGAAAAATATCCTGTATCTGGTCCTAACCAACATGAGTAGCCAGTGTAGCACTCCTACAGCGTCATCCAACTTGGTAAGATCTGACCATAAAGCAATCACTTTTAAAGTCACCATCTCCCCTGACCCCCCCCTCCAATCACGGTCAAATGAAAAAGTACAGTTTTGTAACTACCATAAATGTAGATGTTCGAGTGCTCATACAGCTGCAGTCATAACAGATGGGGTTATCCTGCCATCAGGCGGGTCCTCGGTTGGCCGAATTCCAAAGTCTAGGTCCGGCATTGGTTGTCGTCGCTTCCTTCCTGACGTCAGTGCAGCAGGGGTATAAAAGAGGCAGCAGACGCCATTTTCTTCAGTTTTTCTTGCCCCAGATGGCAGGTGCCCCCAGAAGGAAGGCAAACATAATGTTATGCAAAAGTGCAATGTTGATAAATCAAAAACAGTAGTTGCAAGCAAATACACCATAAAAGAATACCCCAAAAGGTTATATGAAAAGGGTTTGTCATAAGGCCTGTCCTAAGAGGGGTTGGAGGGAGGGAAACCTGGACTGCAGCTGTATGAGCACTCGAACATCTACATTTATGGTAGGTACAAAACTGTACTATTTTATCGTGCATACAGCTGCAGTCATAACAGATGGGTAGAATCCCACAGCTAAGTAAGGGTGGTAGGCACTAAGTGGAACTAGGAAGGGCTAGGATGCCCTGCAGAACTGCTGTGGCAAAGCCCGCTCTAGATTTAGAGTATAGTGGGAGGTGATAATGCTTGGAGACAGTATGCACTGAACTCCAGGTGGCTGCTTCCAAAACATCCTTGGTAGGGACCTCCATGAGGAAGGCTGCAGAGGTAGTTGTGGCTCTGGTGGAGTGGGATCTGATGCATGCAGGCACAGTTTTTCCATGAAATGAGTAACAAAAGCGTATGCAGTGGGCTATCCATTTTGAAATTGTCTGTTTGGAAATAGCCTTTCCTTGAGCACCTGCAGCATAGGATACAAAGAGTTGCTCAGATTTCCTGAATGGCTTTGTCCTGTCCAAATAATAATGAAGTTGTCTGTGAATGTCCAAGGAATGTAGTAGTCTTTCCCCTTTGTTTTGTGGATTAGGATAAAAGGTAGGTAAGTGGATAGTCTGATTCAAAGCTACACTGGATACTACCTTTGGCATAAAGGTAGGGTTGGTTCATAAGGAAACTCTATCCTGATGGAAAATGATGAATGGTTGCACAGCCATGAGGGCCTGTAGCTCCGAAACCCTGCGAGCTGAGGTGATAGCCAGAAGAAAGGCTGTTTTCCATGACAAGTACTGTAACTCTGATGAAGAAGCTGGCTCGAAGGGAGGAAGGGTCAGCTTTTCCAATACGAAGTTGAGGTCCCAGGGACTGGTAGTTTCCTTGGGGGTTTTATATTCTTTGCCCCTCTGAGGAACTGCCTTAAGAGAGGATGAGAGAATAAAGGAGGATCTGTGTTGTATTGTGCAGAAATGGCGGACGCGTGGATCTTGATGGAGGAGAAGGCAAGTCCATTGTTTAACATCTCAGCTAGGTACTGTAAAATTTGAGGTATATTTATTACCCAAGGATTCTGTCCCTTCTTTTGATTCCAGGCACAAAATCGTTTCCATTTGGCGGAGTAGGCCTTTCTAGTAGAAGGTATTCTGGCCTCCAAGATGACATCCTGCACCTCCTTGGAGAGGAGAAACTGTTGGGAAATCAAGGAATTCTCCATGCAGCTAGATTTAGAGTTTTGAGGTGGCTGTGAAGAGTTTTGTAGTTGTGCTGGGACAACAGAAGAGGGACTAGAGGTAGGATCCATGGTGGGGAATGTGTCAGGCTCTTCAAGAGCAGATACCAGTGTTGCCTGGGCCAGTCTGGAGCAATGAGAATCATTTTCGGCCTCTCTGCTCTGGCTTTTAATAGAACTTTGGGCAGCAGAGGAAGAGGCGGGAAGGCATAGACTGTCAATGTTGCCCAATTGAAGGAAAGTGAGTCCACTTTCCAGGCCTGTGGATGATAGGTCCTCGAACAAGATTTTTTCAACTGGCAATTTCTGTGGGTAGCAAAGAGATCTATGTCTGGCTGTCCCCATGCCTGAGTTATCTTTGCAAAAATTTGAGGATGCAACTTCCATTCGTGTGGATCTGTCATATTTCTGCTTAGGTTGTCAGCCAGTGTGTTTTCCTTCCCAGGCAGGAATTGTGCCTGTAGTTGAATTTTCTATTCCAGTGCTGTGTTCCATAGGGTCATGGCTTGCCTGCACAGGGGGTATGAATGAGTTCCCCCCTGTTTGTTTATGTACCACATCACTGTGGTGTTGTCTGTCCTTATCAATAGCTGGCCTGGATGCAGTAGGTCTTTGAAGGACATAATAGCCTTTTGCACGGCTAGCATTTCCTTTTGGTTGATGTGAAGGAGCTTCTCTTTTCATGCCCATTTTCCCTGAATGCACCGATCTGTCATGTGTGCTCCCCAGGCGTAGTCTGAGGCGTCTGTTGTGATGATTTGAGTTGCTTGAGGTACACAGAAAGGAAGGCCTGTGTTTCTTTGGCAAGCTTGAGCCCACCACATAAATTCCTTTTGAAGGCATGGAATGAGTGGTATAATTGCTTCCAAGCTGTGGCTGTGTTGAGACCATAAGTTTTTTTAGGTACCATTGAAGTTTCCTCATGTGCAGATTTGCACATGGGATTAGTAGGATGCAAGATGCTATGAATCCCAGAGCCTGCAGGACTTTCCTTGCAGTTAGCCTGGTGTAAGTTGCCATTTTTCTGAAGTATTGAGACAGTTGCCCTTGCTTGTCTGGCGTGAGGTAGGCCATCTGGGTGGTTGTATCCAAGCTGGCACCCAGGAAAATTATTTGTTGAGAGGGTATTAGTTTTGATTTCTTTTTGTTGACTGTGTATCCCAGGAAGTTCAACAGTTTTATTACAAACGCCAGGTGCTGCAGTAGTATGTCCTTGCTGTCCGCTTGGATCAGGCAGTCGTCCAGATATGGGTAGATTTGTATCCCTTGTAGTCTGCAGAAGGCGATTACTGATGCCAGGCATTTCGTAAACACTCTGGGTGCAGTAGATAAGCCAAAGGGCAATGCAGAGAATTGGTAATGGGTTGAACCTGCAAGAAATCTGAGGTATCTTCTGCAATCTTGTCTGATGGGGACATGCAGGTATGCCTCCTTGAGGTCCAATGTTACCAGCCAAGACTCCTTGCCCAGCATGGGAAGAAGCTGCTGTAATGTGAGCATCTTGAATTTTGGCCCCTGTAGATATGTGTTTAGGATGGATAGGTCTAAGATAGGTCTCCAATCTTTGTCTTTCCTTGGCACCAAGAATAGTCTGGAATAAAACCCTTGACCTTGTTCTTTTGCAGGTACCACTTGAATTGCTTTCATGTCCATGAGAGCTGAAATTTGTTTTTGTGCCTCTGCCCTTTGATTTTGTGGCAGGTTTAGCATGCCTCTAATTTTTGGAAGGGTGTGAAAGTGGAACCTGTAGCCTCTGTCTAGAATGTCCAGAATCCATTTGTCTTTTGTAACAATATGCCAACTTTTTGAGAATAATGTCAGTTTTCCACCCAAAGGTGCTGCCATTAAAGCTTTGCTTGGCAGGTGTAGGGGGAATTGTGTCTGTTTTCTAAAAGACTGTGATCTATCTTCTCCACCTCTTGGGGTTGGTGATTGCCACTGTCTGGCTCTGAAAGATCCTTGAGGTTGCCCTCTACCCCTTGGACACCTGAATCTGCCCCTTTGAGGTCTGTCCGTGGCTGGAAAGGACCAATTTTTTGAAGGCCAGTTTCTGCTGAAATGTGGAGGCTGTACCTGCAGGAAATCTTTCACTGTTTGCATTGATTTCGCTTTTTCCTCCATTTCCTTTAGCACCTCCTCTGCTTTAACACCAAACAATACATCTTTTTGAAGAGGTGCATCTAATAATTTAGCTTTGACATGATCTGGTAAGGTTTGCTCTTTGAGCCAAGCATGCCTATGTATCACAGACCCCGTAACAGCAGCTCTACATGAGGCCTCTAAAGCATCAAAACCACACTGCAAGGTATGTTTACCCACTTGCTCTGCACCATGCAACAAATCCTGCAACTCTTTTAAATCTGGTTGTTCTGGTTGTGTCATCTTGCTTTTCAGCTGAGATATCAAAAACTGTTGATACTTTAACACATGGAACTGACAGTTTAATGCCCTCATGGTTAAAGTGGCCGAGGTGTACACATTTTCCCCCCACCTTTCTAAAGATCTGGAATCTCTCTCTGAAGGTAATGGGTTTTTAGCAGTAGAGGCAATAATTCCCTTGGGACCCTGTGAAATAGTTTCTGGGTCAGCAGTATGGCTTTTATATAGGAACTGGTGAGAATCAGGAACCTGGTAATACCTGCCTAGTTTAACAGGAGCTGGAGGCAAAGAATCAGGATTAAGGCTGGCTTCTGTGTACACATCATCCAATATATCTAAAACAGGAGGGATAGCCAGAGGCCTATGCTGGGGGAGAAGAATAAATTCCCTGAGCCTTTTCTTGGAATCTGAGTAATATTGGCCTTCCCAGTGAAAGTGTTCCCTCAATGTATGCAGGGTTTCCCCAAAAGAGAAGTCCTCAGGGGGGAGACCGAGGGAATAGACTCCTCTGCATCAGAGTCTTCGAATGGAGAATAGGCACAATCCTGGTCCTCAGATAGTTCTGAGGTAATAGAAGCTTGATCTGAGGAAGGGTAGTCTTCCTCTAATCTGGGCCCTTTGTCAGAGGGGGGTTGAGAACCCCTGATAAGAGTAATCAAATCCTCAGCCATTTTAAGCATCTGTTTTTTAGGCATGGTGCCTTGAGAGGGTATCTGAGGAACCTGTTTTTTGGTTTTCATGGCTGTTTTAGATTTAGTGAAGGCTTTAATAGAGAAGGAGGAAGGCCTGAAGATCCCTTGAGAAATGGCAGGCCTGTCTAAATTCTGAGTTTCCCCGCCAGGAGTGGCGTCGGTATCTGTAGTAGGAATGGGGGCCGAGGAGCCTGCGACCTCGGGTACTAAAGACACCGGTAATGCATTGTCATCGGTACTCAGGGGCTGCGTAGGCGCCTCGCTGAGTACCGGAGAACCGGTAGTCGGCCTTAGCGCGGTATCAGTAGGTGGTGCGGACCTCGTATGTCGGTCCTTATCTTTGCGTTTTTTGCTCAAAACTGGAGTCGGAGTATCCAACGACATAATATAATTAAATTTTTTGCCAAAAAAGTGAAGGGTGAACTCCGCCCAATGCTTAGTAGTGCGTTTGTTGAATCTAGCACAAAAATGGCAGGCCGAGACGTCGTGGTCTGGGCCTAAGCAAGGTATACAGTAAGAGTGGAAATCCTTATGCGGTATTTGCTTCCCACATGAAATGCAATTATTAACTTTGTCTGACATCGGTCTGAGGCAAGAAAATTTTCCCCAACGGGGTACTTAGCTTTCAAGAAGACTTCGGCTGAAATACTTTTGTAAATCTCAGGAGCTGGCCGACCGGCACTTGCGAACTGCTTCTGCTTCGGGCACCGCGCGGCAAGAAAGACTGAAGAAAATGGCGTCGGCTGCCTCTTTTATACCCCTGCCGCACTGACATCAGGGAGGAAGTGACGACAACTGACGCCGGACCTAGACTTTGGAATTCGGCCGACCGAGGACCCGCCTGACGGCAGGATAACCCCATCTGTTATGACTGCAGCTGTATGCACGATGAACATCACGTTTCCAAAGCTGAGTACAATCTCCTCAGAGCAGGTATAAGCAGCTTCACAGCCACCGTCCCTTCAGTTGGGACTAGCTGTAATGTCCAAGCCTATAACAAAAACCTATATGAGCACCTACAAAGCTGTATGGACTCAGCAATACCTGACAGGACCAAATCAGCCCCCTCAAGGAAGAGTAAACCTGTCTGGTGGACAGCAGCAATAAAACTCTATAACAGAAGGAATTATTTGCTGTCCAGGGCCAATAAAGAACAGGTGCCAAGTTGGAAGCAATCTCTTCCTTGTCTGAACAAACAAATAAGGTCACTGGTGAATTACTCTAAGGCTAACTTTGAGTCCAAATTGGCCACATCCACCAAGGACAATCAAAGGCCTTCTTCACATATGTCCACAATCTCAGAGGCAAGACCCAAATCTGCTCTGAACTGTTGGCCAGTAACACCACACACACACATATGCCACAGATATAGCCAACTTGCTGGCAGACAGATTCACTGTCCCCCATCAGTAGACCAGGACATCCCCAGCACCTGCTCCCCTCCCATCAGCATCATGGAGTAGGTCCTTAATGGCTTCTCAAAGGCAAAAACTTAAAGTCTTCAAGGGACCTGGTAACATCCCTGGCTGTATTCTACATGAGCTCTCTGCTCCATTAGACACCCTATTCAACCAAAGCCTGACTACCAGCTTCATCCCAGCTGAATGGAGAACAGCCACTGTCATCCTTCTACACAAGGGTGGAGTGTCCACTGATCTAGGCAGTTATAAGCCCATCAGCCTAACTAGCCTGATCTGCAAGGCCATGGAATGCATCGTGGACCTTATAAATAGGGACACTGGCAACCTCTAAACGCTTGACCACACACAATTTGGTATTGTTAAGGGGAGATTAGGCCTGTTAAACTTGGTCAACTTCTTCGAAGCAGTCACCAAAGCCATGGATGAGGAGAAGACGGTGCACAATGCCTACCTTGAACTAGCCAAAGCCTTTGCCACTATTCCCCATTTGGCCACAATACATAAACCTTCCAAGTTAGGTATCATCCCATATGTTACTAGATGGGTAGCTAACTGGCTCACTGATAGAACCCACTTGGTCAAAGTAGGGGAAGCCACCTCTAGTAGTAGACCTGTAAAGAGCGGTTTACTCCAAGGATCAGTCTTGGGGCCTCTACTATTTGGGGTATACTTTTCTGAGGTGCAAGCCAAAACCAGTGGTCAGTGGCTGACCAAGTCTGCAGATGAATGCAAGCTGGTCGCTGTCTTAAATTCCTCTAATAATGTGAACATCCTCCAAGAAGCCCTTACCCAAACTAATGACTAGTGTCAGAAGCATTGCCTCAAACTGAATGGCAAAAAATGGATCATTATCCCCTTTGGGGTAAATGTCATCCACATTAATTATGACAGTAATAACAATGTACTAAGCATGCAATCAGTAGTCAGGGAATTGGGCACTCAGGTAGATAGCAACCTGACAGTTGACCATCGCACTGGCGCCATTGTATGGAAGGCTTTCTACATGGTCCATCTCATAAATAAGGGTATGCCATCCAGGAACCAGGAGGTCATAACATCCCTGTACTCCTCCCTTATCAGATCCATTATCAAGTGCAATGTCTCCTTTGGCATGTACCTTCCCAAGCACATGCATCAGTTGCAGAGACCACAGACATTCCCAACCAGGAATATCCAGGGTTTCAAACACTATCCTATACAGATAGGCTAAAAGCCCTGTCCCTCTACTCAGTCTCATACAGAATGATCATAGGTGACCTGTGTTTGGCATACAAGGCCATTTCTGACCCAGCCTTGATGGAGTTGTTACATATCCGAAAGACAAACCCCATTTGTGCAACCCCACATGCAAGATCTTAACCTGGTCTGTGACATGAATACTACTTGTTGGCAGGATAGATTTGTGTCCCAAAGACTCCACCATCTGTGGAATAGACTCCCTCTCCATGTCAAGCAGAGTACCTCCCTAGCCCTCTTTAAGAGGAACCTGGATGACTGCATGGGAAACAGAAAATACACCCCTGAGATCCCACATGTGTCCCAGCTGGACAGGGGAAACAGGTGCTGACTTTGAAGCAACATGGGTGAAAATCTTGGCTAGGCTTATAAGGGCCTCCAGGCCAATAGCCTAGTATCATCTCATGAACCTATGAACCTATTACTTTAAATGTTTGCTGTATTCATTTTAGACTGTCATGCAATGTTGTGTTAAATTACTCCCTGTGAGTCTGAACTGTGTAGTTACTGTATTGACTGAGTATTGTCTTGTTCCTTTATTAGTTATTATTATATTAAATATAGTTAAACCTTGTCATTGTGTCTTGTATTTGGTGACACTGTATAGCCCACTCCAACAGCCTTGGTCTTGGTCACAGTTACCATTTTGCTAATAGGCACATCACACAGTAGGATTCATCACCCTTTGGTGAGGGCCTTACAGTTGCTGGGAAAGAGCTGGATTGTGGCAGTCAGAACTTCCTTAAAGTCTGGGCAGAAGGGCCCATAGCTATTAAACCTTTGCCAGCCTTTCCCAGGAGTGTGTGTGTCTGTGTGATTCATAAATCAAATCTCAAAGTGTGTGTGTGTCAGCTACTTGGACAGAGACCTGAAGCACTGGCTGGACAGAGAAGGTGACTGCTGTCTTGGCTTGACCGCTCTGCTGAGATCTTAACCGTATAGCTGTGCCAGTGGGGAGTCTTATTGGGGATCTGGAGGAAGAGGGAGAAACCAGTCCCAGATTGACTGTGATCTGTGTGTGCTATGAAGGGTAATTGTACTTTACTGTGTGTGCATGTAATCTTCCCATTGTGTACGTCCCTCACTGGTGGTAGTGGTGAGGATTGAGGCTCCCTGATGACTAGGCCAGTGCAGGGGCATAACACTGACAGTACATACTGGTGGATACAGCTGGCATATCACATCATGTACGTACTGTCAGTGTGACAGTATGTACATTATGTGATATGCCAGCTGTATCCATCAGTACGTACGGTCAGTGTGACACTACATACTGGTGGATACAGCTGGCATATCACATCATGTACAGTCAGTGAGCCCATCTCACTCTGCCAATGTCATACAGGATTATTTTGCAGATTGTCCAGGTCTCTCTGACCATTCCTGACATACTCTGGCTAGATGAATGTGTACTCCACACCTGTATCTGATTGCCTGACACCTATGGCTAGCATACCTGATGAGCCCCTGCAGCAGGACAGCAGGTTTTAGGTACTACCAGTGAGTGAATGCTGGTACTGACTCAGCAGCAGTGCGTACATACTGAGCATGCAATGTAAGGGAATGGATACAGTACCAGATATTCAGGTACCTGGCACTGGCTCAGCTGCAGTGCATACATACTGAGCATGCAGTATAAGGGCATGGATACAGCACCAGATACTCAGGTACCATTACTGTGTCCCCAGGGGTCTGACATGTCACAGACACATTCCCCAAACTATGTGGACAGCCATCACATATTGTCCAACTGGTGTCCAGAAATACACATTTGTCTGGCGGGGGGGGGGGTCTACTACTATCAGGCACATGTATGCATTCTGCAAACATCTGGGTACTGCAGATGTCAGACACCTATGAGGAGGTCACCTTACAACACATGTGGACTGCTCTCAGTTATTATGTAGCTCAGATGTTCCAGGAATGTCCGCATGCACATGTAGGAGCACTCACCTATTTATGGGATGTAGGCTGGATGACATGATACTCTAATGCTGCCCATAGGGGGCACCCAGCAGTCGATAACAAGTGATGTTTGTGGACACATAACAACACTGTGTCACAGCAGTCAGGTCATTTATGGTATTCCTGGTACCATATGAGGTTACTAGGCTATGAGCCCTGAGCAGCCATATCCCTAGGCCACATGTTAGCCCATGTGTATGCAAGAAAGCAGCTGATGTCCCCGTCAACAGGGACCCAGGTAGAGTCCCAAGAGTGTATGTGCTGTTGACCATCCAGTTGACCAGGTTACACCTGCAAAGGTGTAGGTAGCTACCCTGCCTGATGGTGACCATTCCACCACAGGATGATTGTGTGGGACACGCATCCAAGCCACCAACAAGCCCAGTCCAGGTTACTCACCAGGTGGAGGGAGTGTGTGTGTGTGTGTGTGTGTGTGTGTGTGTGTGTGTGTGTGTGTGTGTGTGTGTGTGTGTGTGTGTGTGTGTGTGTGTAGCATGACTTGCACTTGTACAGCAGTCCCAACAATGTGGAGTCTGTGATTGCCTGGCATGCCAGAGTGAGGTCACTCCTGAGGTATATGTATGATACCAGGTAGAGGCTTGGCCTTACAGCCTATAGGTGTATGGTAGATATTTGATGGACTGGTATTCCCTGGTGGGGAACCTCTGTGATGTCCCCAGCTGCTGCATGTGCTGTCTGATGTGAATGACGAATGGAGGATTATGCACATTAATGATCCTCATTGGGGGAACATGAAACAACAGGATCAGGAGGGCAACGCATGCTGTAATGCCAGTATATTGACAATACCCACACACGTAGTGTGCTGATAGATGGCAGGGGTATGATGTGGGTGTTAGTGTTGGATAGTTCTAGCAAAGATGGATGTGCAGGATCTGTACATAATGGTGGTCAATGTATGCGGTCCTGTGATGTGTTTCCCTGTTCATGTCTTTCAGGTGGGATGTACCGCAGAAGGCGACTGGCATTCTCAGAGGTCAAGACTGTGCTATCATTGATGCACTCTGACTCCATCACAGCGTACTGCTGAGGAGGTGGTGGCAAAACCTGCAGGAACGCATTGCCCTGTGGGCAGAAGTGGTAGTGACTGTGAACAATCTGGGCCAGCGCGACCGTACCTACGAACAGGCCTGACACCGTGCCACTGACCTCGTACACAATGCACGGCAAAGGCTGCAGCTGTGGCTAGGGACTGTGCTGGCACAGGTGGAGAGTCTGCTATGCAAGTACCACTGACAGCCATGGAGGAGTTCCTCGTCAACCTTGGTGCAGCACCACATCCCAGGAGAAAATCACCACATATGTCATGGAGGTGGGTGGCACAGACTCAACAGCTGAGGAGCATATAAGTAAGGCCCCAGTGGACATCAATACTGTAGCATTCATAGTGGCTGCCTTTGCATACCTGGATGCATATGTCAAGTCAAACTGCAGATGTGGGTGGGGTTTTGTAATGCACACAAGTGCACAGCTATTGTGAATATCAGCAAATTTGGTTGTATCACAGCTTGTAGTGTACATGTTTAGAAATGCACTTATTATCCTGTATCAATGCCACATGCGTGTGTGCTGACAATACGTCACCCCCACAACTACATAGGTCCCTCTGGTGTGGCTGGGGAAAAGCTACCTGAGGCCAGTGAGTGTGGAACTGTCTTGTTGTGGCTCACCAATACATTAGGCATGTTAAGGGCAGCCAGATTTCCATGCACACAGTTGTTATACTTAGCAATACTGCTATATGTGCATGTTCACTTGTGGTAGGTTTAACTGCGGTGCATCATACTGGTCATCACAAGAGCCTTTTCGCAGGTACTGTACCATACTGGCACATATGTTTCTATAGGTGTAGCCACTGTGCTATACAGGGATACATTAGTATTGTGTACACAGGTGCACTGTGTGTTAGGTGAAGGTGCATCACATACTCCCACTCCTCATGTATCTCACAGGTGTATAGTAGTAGTACATTTAACTGAACATAGCTGCACTGCATATTGCTGAAGGCCTGTGCACAGTGTGTCTGTTGTGGTCTGATTGTGTGTCATGCATTCCATCATTTTGACAATGTGGTCTGCATAATGCCTTTGTGCCACTTCACCTGTGTGTGTGTGCGTGTGTGTGTGTGTCAGAAAACATAGTGCAGGTAGTAATTTACATTTGTTGTCTTACTCTCACAGGTGAACATGGGGGTTAGTGTCTCTCCCCCTCACAACCTGATATCAGCATCTCATTGGACTCTGATGATGATGATGGTGGTCATAGTGAGGCACAGGTGGGGTTGTTGGAGGCTGAATCTGTATCAATGGTTGACATCCCACTTCCAGCCACAATGTCCCTGCACACAGTCATTATGCCCACACATACCCAGTCCCCAGCAGCCACAGATACTGGATAGTCGGAGGGTGGTGGCATTGAACAGGCTAGTATGTTGACCATGGCATCTAAGACTGTTGGCAGTGGCCATAGCAAGATAGCTGGCAAGGTCCCACACAGCCAGATTGACAGGGGTGCTCAGAGGAGGACTGATGCCCATCCAGCCCCTGTCAGAGGTGTTACAGCAGGTGCCACTTGCCACATGTTTCGGTCTACCATGGAGGCACAGGTACATTCTGAATGGTATACCAGTCAGATGCTCAGGGTCATGGATGCAACACTTCTGCCATGCTTGACAACCTCCGCAGCACTGCTGATGCTGTACATCATTTTGCCAATGTTGTGAATAGACGGTGGGGTGAGACATTGTCATTGCTCAACAGTACAATGCCTGTGCTTGAGCATGTGGTGGGAGTAGGGGATTGGACATGTAGATGTAGGTAAGCAACACATCATCTGAGAGGCCATGTGGCCATGCACATTCACACTCCCTTGTGGCAGTACCACCAGCACTACAGAAGGGAGGGTGCTGTCCACACCACAACATAGCAGGCCATAAGCACGTGGTCCTGGCCAGTCCCGTGGTTTGAGACAGATCTAGCAGACACCAGTCAGCATCAGGAATAGTACCGCATCTGGCCTTGGGCCTGATGGTGCCAGTGACACTCCTGGCAGAACCAGTTCCCATGTCCGTAGACGGTGAACTATACATCCTGCCATGTACGGTCCATGGCTGTCCAACATACCCCCGTGTAGGGCTAGTACATGGCCTGACTGTGTGCACACACACACACACACACACACACACACACACACCACTATCACATGCATGTCACCACCAGACACACACAACTCCTCTCCATGGCCCAGTTGAACACCACCCCTCCAGACACACACTCACACTCACACACATACACACATACACACACACACACACACACACACACACACACACACACACACACACACACACACACACAAAATGTCAACTGTATGGGCCAGCCTAGGCCTCTGGTAACCCCACACCAAACCCTGTGCATGTGATGATACCTGTGCCACATCCCCGTTTTCCATACCATCAATGCAGAAGCATGCTAATATGGATCTGATGCACAGGGTGAATATAGTACAGTGTAGTAATGTTATGCTATGTAAGGTGCTGTCTGCTGGCAAGGGTACACATCAAATTGTATGTACCTCTCTGCCATGATGCATTATTGATCTTAGTACTGCTGATTGACTGTTGCCTCATGTATCTTATTCTGTTTCTGTTCCAGGTGTCTGTCTGTGTACAGCCTGGGGATCTACTAACATTACCAATCCCGAGTATAGTGGAGTGGAAACACAGTGACCTTTTCATCGCCAATGTATGGCTGTATATGTACATGTTTACCTAGGTGCATATGCATGCAATAGTGTGTGAGAATCAATGGGGTCAGACAGTGTAACCTTGTATGTATACCCCTTGACACAGCCAGCTAGCCTTCTTAAATGTCACCTGGGTGTTCCATAGGACCACAGGTCATAGATACAGAGGAGGTTACTACAGTATTGGCCCTGGGTCCCTCACAAACCTAGGCATCATTGTATCCCCAAACAGAATCATCAATCAGCACCTGTTGCCCCTGCCATTGCTGGACACAGGTTAAACCCCAGGGACAGATGTATTTTTTCCCCATCCACTCAACCATGATCCATTTGATGAGGGTACGCATGGTACTGTGTTTGACATGTTTTGGGAGTGTAGTCCTGACACAGGGTAGCCTCTGGTAGCCAAACCTGACTCTCCAGCATGTGTTTCTGCTATCTCATAATGTGAGTCAGACCTCTCATATTGGTAATGCACATAGAGTTATACTTTCGTACATGGGTCAGCTGTTGAAGGGCTAAGCACAACATTGTCATCTTGGCATGCCACAGACACCTGTGGACAACCTGACTGGTAACCAGTGGGGCAGTACTGATTACAGGCTGTCTGTATGGAACAGGTGTTGAGGGCCATGGCTGAACTTTGTTGGTGTTACCACAGCCTTTACAGTTTCTGCAGATGTTTGCATAGGTGCATAGCAGACCGGCCATGTTGCTAATGTATTGTTGTACTGACTACGGACTATTCAGAGGTAATGTCCACCTTTTGTCTGGATAAGGTCCCTTTACTTATATGGTGAACCACATAGAGTCTTCTTCAATTATGTTAGGAACCTTCGTGGCAAAGGTCAAGTTTGTTCCGAATGCATCCTTAACAGTTTCACATACACGGATCCTGTTGACTTAGCCAACCTGCTAGCAGATAGGTTCATCGCAAACTTCACCCTACTGTCCCTCCAACCCCTTTCAACATCCCCAATACTAGCCGCACACCTCACGCCTCACATCCCCGTAGATCAAGTATTAAAGGCCCTATCCATGGCAAAAAACACAGCTGCCATGGAATCTGATAGTATCCCAGGATGAATACAAGATCTGGCTTTGCCACTGAGCAGCCTGTTCAACCACAGCCTAAGTACTGGCTTCATTCCAGCAGAGTGGAGAACTGCCATTGTCATTCCCTTGCATAAAGGTGGTGCCACTACTGACTCTGGAAACTACTGCACAATTAGCTTGACAAGTCTGATTTGTAAAACCATGGAGAGTATTATTATGGATCTCATAAACAAGGACATAGGCAATCTCCAAGCACTTGAGCCCACCCAGTTTGGATTCATCAAGGGCAGATCTTGACTGTTGAAACTGGTTGACTTCCTTGAGACTGTCACCAAGGCTGGATGTGGGAAGGTCAGTACATTCAGCTTACCTTGACTTGGCCAAGGCCTTTGACACAATTTTCCACTCGGCTGTCATCAAAAAGCTAACTTGGAGTAAATCCCTATCTCATCAGGTGGGTGGCCAAATGGCTCAACGACAGGACCCTCAAAGTCAAAGTAGGCACACCCACCTCCAATAGCAGACCTGTCACTAGTGGAGTTCCCCAGGAATCTGTCCTGGGAACCCTACTGTTTAGCATCTATTTCTTGGAGGTACAGACAAAGACGAAAACCCTGTGGCTGACCAAGTTTGCTGACTGTAAGTTGCGTGCTACCATGGACTCCCCAAACGATGTTAACAGACTGCAAGAGGGTCTCACAGCAACTAATGACTGGTGCAAAGTCATGGCCTCAAGCTAAATGCCAAAACATGTATCATCATACCATCTGGCATAAACATGACCCCCTACTGATTACCACATCAATGGCAACCCCCTAATCCCACAACCTGTGGTGAGAGCCTGGGCACTCAAGATGACTGCTAGCAGATAGGTTCATCCCAAACTTCACCCTACTGTCCCCCCCAACCCCTTTCGACATCCCCGATACTAGCCGCACACCTCACATCTCCATAGATCAAGTATCATGTAGTGGCAGTGGTCAGAAAGGACTTTTACTTGGTTCATCTCATCAGTAAAGGGATTGCATCCAGGAAAAAGGAGGTTATTACCTCTCTGTACTCCTCCCTCATTAGACCACTAATTGAGTATAACACCCCATTTGGGATGTATCTCTCCAAACATCTGTACGAACTGGAAAGGGCACTGAAATACCTCACAAAAAGAATCCATAGCCTCCAACACCTGTCCTATGATGATAGGCTCAGATCACTATCAGTATCACTCTACTCTGTATCATACAGATTGCTCATGGGTTATTTGTGTCTCACCTACAAGGCAATCTCGGACCCTGCCCTACTCCTCATGCACTACCCGCTCAAAAGCCCTGAACCCAGTATGTGGCAACATAACCTGCCAGAGGGACAGGTTTGTCTCCCAGAGGCTGCCCCATTTCTGGAATACACTTCCCACACACGTCAAACAGAGCACCTCACTAACCCTTTAAAGTGCAACCTTGAAACCACAAATTTGTCCCAGGGATTCCACTTGTGCCCCCATTGATAGGCATTGACTGAGATTTCTTTTGGGGGATAAACTCTTGGCTAGGCCATTAGCCTATTAACCTCCTATGATGCAATTCCTGACCACTGCCACTACTTATTGCCTGTATGCAACATTGTTGCCTTCCTGAGTACCCAGATCTGTCATTGCAGTCTGTGTGTTTATGGGGTTGGTGCTGATGTGGGAAATACTGGGGACATGTCCTTGCCATATAGCATGCTGACACTGTTGTCTGCATTCAGCTTGAGGCCAGGACCTTGACACCATTCCATACCCACTGTATGGCCCATTGCAGTGTCTTAACAAGAGTTTGTGGCTCAATGACAGACTGCACAATACCTACAGTTGACACAGCCTTAGGCTGTACCTACATATGTGGGTGGTGGCAGTTAGCATCCATGCCTATATACATGTTGGTTATTGGGGCAGCAGGTAGTCACATGTCTACATATTGCACACACATAGTTGACACAGATTGTGGTTGCCACCTTGTCAAATGTGGACTGTGGGACACTTCTTGTACTAATGTGACAGCTGGCAGGACATACCATACCCATGGCAAGTGCAACACACAGGACATCCTTTGGTTTGCTACTATGACACCTTATTTGTGTGACATTACCTTAGCTTATGCTACTTGTCATAACATTAAGGTGCTTCTGATGTACAATAACTGCTCTATGCAATCAGTAGACAATTGTATGAAATGTTTGTTGTCCTACACTATTGGGACCGCTTTATTGTGTCAGTTGTTGTCACAGGTCACACCTTGTCAAACATAGACTGCAACCTGCAGGGTGATACAGACGGTAGCCATACCTAGGACCTCTGCATATGCCTGCAGATTGTCCTGATGTTTGACACATATTTTCTTTTCATCTGCCATAACATTGTGTTTTTCTGGCAAACTGTTGGGAAATCATGACAGACTAACATTACAGATTAATGATGGACATTGTCATGTAACAATACATACCCTTTGGAAGGTGCATTCAAATGCACGACCTGTTCTAGTATCTACTTTCCATGAGTGTCACAGCAATATGTGATGGTTGTGCTCAATGTTGGGTCTTTGCCCCACTTTTCCATATGTTTTTAACCAGTTGTCTTTCTGTGAGGGTTTGAGAGGTATGCTGGTAGCTGTAACACAGTTAGACAGCTGCAAGTGGACACACACACACACACACACACACACACACACACACACACACACACACACACACACACACACACACACACACACCCTGCCCTTGCTGATAGTAGAATCTCCATGTGCCTAGTTGTACAAATGATACTGCTATATACATAACACAAGCACCACAGAGCTACTATAGTGTTGCAGTGTCTGCCACTACTGTTCAAGTGGGTGACAACTGCAGGGGTTGTTAGGATTGCCAATGGAGGGTTCACAGGCTTTTATCATGGTAGACTTATCTGAAACACACACACACATTGCTACATGGGGATATGCATTGAAACATGCATGCACATAGAGTTGGCACCTTTCTGATTAGAGGATCTACCTATTTAGTTATGTACAATACAGACTGACATGACTGTTGCATGCGCCACAGTGCCTTGTGTTAGTAAATGTGTAACTGTGCTTGTAAGGTGGATGACATCTGTAGGGGCCATGAATAGGTTGGCAATAGGTGAGTTAACAGGGTGAAACAGGCACACAAAATGGTATAACCATTGCATACACACAGGCAAGACAGCCACAGGGGAAATGCATACAGAAACACATACACTCACACAGTTTGCAACTGTCAGATTAGAACCCCTATCTACTTGTATGTACTATGCTGCTACGTACATATTGCATGCGCCACGGACATTATATGTCATGGACGTAACTCACAACCTCTTACACCAATTAATCTTGGGAATGCGTTCATGGATGGTGGGATAAACCACACATAATAATAACTATTCTCGCATATTGCTCTTACAAACCTGGACATGTGATAAGGTAACAGACTTTGCATCAGCATGTTGTTTCAGACAGGTATAAGGTCGAAGCTGACGTGTGTAACTATGGTAACTATCATGTACTTGCCAATGATTTCTCATAAAAGGCCATTGTTAGGAGATGCGGAGCACATATATGTTCCAAACATCTGGATATTCTGCATACATCTGTACAGATTAGGTTCATAAGTAGGTACTAGGCTATTGGCCCTAGGGCCTACATAAGCCTAGCCAAAAGGTACCCTGGCTTTCGCCATCCAAGAAAATTATTTTCCTGTGCAACTGTCGAGCAGAGTTCATAGAAGTAATCCCCAGATAAATTTCCTATCTCCCATCCAATCATTAAGATTTTTCTTGAAGAGTGCTAATGAGGAGCTTTGTTTGATATAAATAGGTAGTTTGTTCCAGAGTATGGGAAGTCTCTGGGACAGGAATCAATCCCTCCAGCATGTTCTGTTTATTATGGTGACAAGGTTTCGGTCCTAGAGCATGTAGCTCAGAGGGATTGGGATTTCTTTAAGTGGAGCATGTCCAAAAGCTCTGGGTTAGATATAGCTTTGTATGTTAAGCAGAGATCGCCTCTGAGTAGGCGATATGCAAAGGAGTAAAGCTGCAGTTTTTTGAGATGGTCTGTGTAGGACATCTGTTTGAGGCTGGTAATCCTCTTTGTGAGGTATTTCTGCGGCCTCTCCAGTTGTTGTAGATGTCTTGTGAGGTACATACCAAAAAGGGCATTGTACTCTATAATGGGTCTAATGAGTGATTAGTAGAGTGGAACAATGACCTCTTTTTCCTGGATGAGAAACTTTTCGTGATGAGATGTGACACATAAAAGGATTTCCTGACTATTGTGGTGATGTGATTATCAAAGGAGAGACTACTGTCCACCTGTGTCAAAAGGTCTCATCACACTTTTGGTGTTAAGTAGACTACTGCCCATGTGGTAGTTCATGGGTACAGAGGTTTTACCAAAACGGATGACAATGCACTTTTTGGCATTGAGCTTAAGGCCATGGCTTTGACACCAGGCATCTGTCTCAGTGAGGCCCTTTTGTAGGATGTCCACATCTTTTGGAGTTTTGATTATGGCTCCTAGTTTGCAGTCATCTGCAAACTTTGTTAGCCAAAGACCTTCTGTGTTAGCCTGTACTTCAGAGAAGTAGATACCAAACAGGAAAGGACCCAGGACTGAACCCTGTGGTACTCCACTTGTCACTGGTCTGAAGTTGGATTTGGAGTCTGCTACTTTCACAGTGTGGGTTCTGTCAGTGAGCCAATTGGCAACCCATCTTGTGACATAGGGATTTATACCTAGTTTAGTGAGTTTATCTATAATTCCAGAGTGGGGGATGGTGTCAAAAGCCTTGGCGAGATCTAGATGGGCTGTCTGAACCACCTTACCCTCATCTACGGCTTTGGTGACCTCTATCAGGTTTAGGAAACATGATCTGCCTTTTACAAACCCGAACTGGGTGGGGTCCAGAGTTTGGAGATTACCAATGTCATTGTTTAAGTTCCATGATGATATGTTCTATAGCCTTGCAGACCAGGCTCGTCAGGCTAATGGGGCGGTAGTTTCTGGGATCCGTGATGGCTCCCCTTTGTGAAGTGGGATAACCATCACCGTGTGCTATTCAGTGGGTGCATAGCCTGAGGTGAGGCTATGATTGAACACAGTACTTAGGTGGGGTGCCAGTTCATTCTGTATTTCATGTAGAACGCAGCCTGGGATGTTGTCAGGTCCCATGGATGCTGTGTTCTTGGCTTTGGAGAGTGTGTTTTTTTACCTGTGCAGCCATGATTACAGGAACTTTGCATTCTTCCGGTATAGAGATGGACCCTTTAGGGGATGAGAGGGGGGTAAAGTTAGCATTGAACCAATCTGCCAGGATGTTGGCAATATCAGTTGTTTCTGTATATTTAGTGCCATTGTGCTGTAACTAGCAGATCTGAGTGTTGCTATTGAGATTCTTGACATAGCTATAGAATGCTTTGTGGTTGTCTTTAGAGTCAGTGGTGATTTTGTTTTCGTAACTAGCTTTGGAGGATTTTATGAGGGATCTCGGCTTCTTACTGAGGCTGACCAGGGAGTTCCTCCAATCATGGGATTTTACTCTTTTTTTGTAACAGTTTCTTTCTTCTGTTGTAGAGTTTATTTATGGCAGGGGACCACCAGATTGGCTTCCTTTTTTTTTTTTTTTGAGGATAGCATCTTGGTTCTGTTAGGGATTGCATGATCCATGCACTTGTGTAAGTGCTTATAAAGTGCATTTGTGTAGGATTCAGCAGTCATACCTCTATTGTCCGTCAGCATGGGTGCCGTGAAGTTTGCCACTTCTGTCTTAAAAAGCGTGAAGTTGGCTTTGGAGAAATTTTTTACGGTGGTTTCCCTAATGGGGGTGGTGGAGGGATGTGGATGTCTAGGGTGATTAGCTTGTGGTGGGATCTGACCAATGAGGAATTGACCTCTGGAGTGGAGCACCGGTTTCCCATGTTGGTAATGACCAGATCTAGGATATTGCTGCCCCTAGTGGGGGTGTAGATAAGTTGATCCAAGGCACTGGAATTTATGAATTCCAGAAAACGTTGAGCACAAGAGTTGGTACATGAGTAGTTTTCCCAGTTAATGGGTGGGGTAGTTGAAATCGCCCATTATTAGGGTTTTAGGTTGTACCCTAATACTTTCCATCAAGAAATGAGGAGTGGGAATCCTGGAGCATGGTGGGGGATCTGTAGCAAGCTACAGTTTGGACTGCAGTCTTGCCCAGAGTTAGCTGAATTTGGATAATTTTGGATGCATTATGCTGAGCAACTAGCCTGGTGTTGTGGATATCCTTAATGAATATGGACATGCTTCCGCCTTTAGTGTTTTAGTCTAGGTTAGGTGGCCGAAAGGTGTGGTATGAATTATAGCCTGGTAATGCAGGGGTACTCTCTGGAGCCTTGAACCAGGTCTCTGTCGCTGCACAGATGTTGATGTTCTCCATTTTAAGGTGTGCCTCGAGTGAGTGCATTTTGCGGTTTAGACTTCTAGCACTGAGTAGCAATACCCTCAGATTTTGCTTGCTTGTACCTGTTACAGTGGTGAATTTGTCATTTGAACCTTGCCTAAAAAAGGCACTATAGGGATGGCTAGAGCCTTAGCCATTATCCATAATCCCAGGGGCGACAGGTGCAGGCTATCTCTGGCAAACCATTGTGGTTTGCCGATCATGTCATCCCAGGCAGACAGATACTGGATCCCCTTAGAATGACACCAGAAGCTTAGCCAATTGTTGAAGTCAATCATTTTGTCCTTGTACTGTGGTATCATTCTGGGTGATGGCAGGATGCTTTTCAGGGTTAGGGTCATACCTGCCTGGGCTACAAGATCGGACAACTCCTCCATGTCCCTTTTCATGTAGTCCAGGGAGGTACGTCTCAGATCATTCACACCAACATGGACATGACAGAGTCATATTTGTACTTGTTGTGGAGTGACCTAAGTGCAAGCACTATGTGGCAGATCCTGGCACCCGGCAGGCAGCTGACAGTAACTGTCTCCTTGTTTAGCCTGGAGTGGAACACCAGTGTGCCTGACCATAGAGTCACCTAGGACTAGAGTGTTTATGCCTTATGGACTGTGGTTGAGGGGCACACTGAGTTTGTGGGCTATGTGTCATTTGGGTTGTGTTGGGGGGGGTGGAGGTTGCTTGTGTTTCTGCTTTGGAGGACCCTGTTGCTTGGGCAGGTTTTTACTGAGAGCCTCCATGAATGTCGGTGTGTGTTTTGTGTTTATATGTGTGTGTTTTAGTGGTGTAGGTTTTGAGGGACTATGTGATGAGTGTAGCGGTGCAAGTGTTTACCTTCTCCTCTTGACTGTCTAGTCCAGTCTTGGGTGCAGAGAGCTTTGCTTCCAGTTTGGCTACATAAGTGCATCTCTCACAGGTTGGGTTGCCTGTGTACATGAGGCAATTGCTGCATTGCCCCAAGATGCCCAGATTCATCAGGTAGACAGGAGAAAACACCGGGAGCTGACCCTTAGACATGCCTGGATAGGTGCTTATTTGTTAAGTACTAGAAACTGTTTTCCTCTAGACGAGTGAGGAATGTTGAGTGCTGTAGTAATTTGTAGCTTATTTAGTGCTTAGGAGTTCTGAACAAGAGCTGAACTCAAAGAAACAGACTTGAGTGCTGAAACTAAAAAACTGGCGAGCTCTAAGAAACAAAATTAAGCTAGAAGGCTTCCCTCCAACACAGAAAGGTGTAGGGACTCAGAAGCCCAAAAACAGTCCAAGGACACAGCAAATCTGTATCTGGACTAGACTACCCACAGGAAAGGCAAGAAACAAGCTTAGATTTTTTTTTTAAGTGGAAAGAGAAAAAGGAGGAGCAGAAACTAAGCGGATTGGCATTCTCAAATGTTCTCCATGTTCATAGGTTCATACTAGGCTATCTGCCCTAGGGCATTTATAAGCCTAGCCAGAATGTGTTTGGCTTTCGCCACCCATTTTAAATTTATTTTGCTATGCCCTTTTTCGAGGTTAGTATACTGTGCCTCTGTCTAACAGTGACACAGAAGTGATACCCGGGGTAAACCTACGATCTCCCATCCACTCATCAAGATTCCTCTTGAAGAGAGTCAATGAGGGACTCTGCCTAACCTGGACTGGGATTTTATTCCAGAGTGAAGGGAGCCTCTGGGTTATGAATCTGTCCCTCCAGCATGTCCTATTTATTTCAGTGCTGAGGTTCAAGTCTTTCCAGCGCGTAGCTTGATGGGATTTGGATTTTCTGAGGTGCAGCATGTCCATTAATTCTGGGTTGGACATGGCTTTATACGTCAGGCACAGATCGCCTCTGAACAGGTGGTATGCCACTGAGTAGAGCTGGAGTTTCTTTAACCGGGCAGCATATGGCATCTGTTTGAGCCCTTTGATCCTCTTGGTGAGGTACTTTTGGGGTCTTTGCAGTTGCTGCAGGTGTCTGGTAAGGTACATCCCAAAAGGGGCATTGTACTCAATTATGGGCCTGATGAGGGATGAGTAAAGAGGCATGATGACCTCCCCTGATCTAGATGTGAATCCCTTCATAATTAGGTGGGCTATATAAAATGGTTTTCTAACCACTTTGGCCACATGGTTGTCAAATGAGAGATTGCTATCAACTTGGGTCCCCAGGTCCCTAATTACTTCTTCTGTACTTAATGGATTACCACTTATGTGGTAATTTGTGGGCACTTTGTTTTTGCCAAAGGGGATGGCTATACACTTTTTGGCATTTAGCTTGAGGCCATGGCTGTGGCACCAGTTGCCTGTTTCTATGAGGCCCTTCTGGAGGATGCTTGTGTCGGCTGGAGAGTCGATTATGGCACCCAGTTTGCAGTCATCTGCGAACTTGGTCAGCCACAGTCCCTCTGTGTTGACCTGTACCTCCGAGAAATATATACCAAACAAGAGAGGTCCCAGGACTAAGTCTTGTGGGACACCACTTGTAACTGGTTTGGAGTCTGACATGGCTCCAGCAATTCTAACCATGTGGGTTCTGTCCTTGAGCCAGTTTGCAATCCATCTAGTGACATAGGGGCTTATATTTAAGCTGGTGAGCTTATCTATAATGCCCGAGTGGGGTATTGTATCGAAGTCTTTTGCGAGGTCCAGGTAGGCTGTGTGGACCACCTTCCCCTCTCGTCAATGGCCTTGGTGACTGTTTCAAAGAAATCAACCAGGTTTAAGAGGCAGGATCTGAACTTAACAAAGCCGAACTGGGTAGGATCCAGTGTCTGTAGGTCCCCAATATCTTTATTTATGAGGTCCATGATGATCCTTTCCATAGCTTTGCAGACCAAGCTAGTCAGGCTTGTGGGGAGATAGTTTCCAGGATCCGTTGAGGCACCACCTTTATGGAGAGGGGCCACTGTTGCTGTACGCCACTCTTTGGGCACATATCCTGTAGTAAGGCTGAGACTGAACAGTAGTTTTATGTTTAGGTTTAGCTCTTCTTGGAGTTCATGTAGGACGTAGCCCGGGACACCGTCTGGTCCCATTGATGCTGTGTTTTTTGCTTTGGAGAGGGCGGCTCTTACCTGAGCATCTGAGATGTCAGGGGGGCAGCACTCTGCTGGGATAGATATTTGCCCTTTTGGTGGGGGGGGGGGGAGAAGTTTGCGCTGAATCTGTCAGCTAGGATGTTGGCAATGTCTGTGGGTTCGGTGTATTTTTTGTCATTTTGGACTAATTCTGAGCATATCTGGGGATTACCACCCAGGTTCCTAACATAACTAAGGAAAGCCTTGTGATTATCCTTAGTGTCCTGTGCAATTTTTATCTTGAAGCTGGCCTTAGACAATTTCATGAGTGCCCGTAGTTTTTTGCTAATACTGATCAGTGATGCCTTCCCTTTTTGGGATTTTGCTCTATCATTTAGTAGCTTCCTCCTTCTATTGTATAGTTTGTTTATGGCTGGGGTCCACCAGACAGGACGTCTGCCTTTGGAGGATTGGGTCTTGGTTTTATTTGGGATCGCATGATCCACGCATTCTTGAAGGTGTTCATAGAATGCGTTTATAAAGGATTCTGCGGTCTGGGCCGTATTTTCCACAGGCCCGGGGGCTTTGAAGGATTCCACCTCGGTTTTGAGGAGTGTGAAATTTGCTTTAGAGAAGTTTTTCACTGTGGTTTTCTGGGAAGGGGGTGGGGTCGGGATGTGAATATCCAGTGAGATTAGTTTATGGTCTGATCTTACCAGTGAGGGATACACTTCTGGTCTGGAGCATAGAGTCCCCATGTTGGTGATGATCAGGTCCAGTATGTTTTCCCCTCTTGTGGGAGTGGTAACAAGTTGTTCCATAGCATTTGAATTTATAAATTCTAGGAACCTTTGGGCTAGAGTGTTGGAGCTGGAGTAATGCTTTCAGTCTATGTTTGGGTAGTTGAAGTCGCCCAATATAATGGTGTTTGGAGAAACCTTCATATTTTCCAGTGTTCTCAGGAAGGCCGAGTGGGGTTACTGGGTTTGGGAGGGTGGTCTGTAGCAGGCTATAAACTGGAAGGCAGTTTTACCCACTGTTAGTTGCACATGGATAGTCTCTGATGCTTCGTGCTTTGCCACCAACCTGGAGGTGTGGGTATCTTTGATGAATATCGATACTCCCCCTCCTTTTGTGGTTCGGTCCAAGTTTTGGGGCCGAAAAGCATTGTATGAGGTATAACCTGGTAGTGCTGGGGTGCTCCCGGGAGCCCTGAACCAGGTTTCTGTTACTGCACAGATATTGATGTTCTCCATGCTAAGGAGAGTTTCGAGTGTGTGCATCTTGAGGTTTAGACTTCTGGCATTGAGTAGCATTACTCTTAGTTTCTTATCCCTTATGATACCTATGGAGGTGGGTTTGTCTTTTGAGCCTTGCCTAAAAAAGGCACTATGGGGGTAGCAAGAGCCTTTGCCAATATCTGAAAGCCCAGGGGTGACAGGTGCAAGCCGTCCCTAGCAAAGCATCGTGGCTTGTCGAGCATATCATCCCAAGCTGACAGGCATTGGATCCCCTTTGAATGACACCAGTACTTAAGCCAATTGTTGAAATTGATCATCTTGTCTTCATATTGTGGCATCATTCTTGGTGAGGGTAAGATGCTACTCAAGGTCAGGGTCATACCGGCCTGGGCTACATGCTCAGAGAGCTCCTCTATGTCTCTTTTCATGTAGTCCAGGGAGGTACGTCTCAGGTCATTCACACCAGCAGAGTCATATTTGTACTTGCCTTG
Source organism: Protopterus annectens (assembly GCF_019279795.1). Classification (NCBI taxonomy): domain Eukaryota; kingdom Metazoa; phylum Chordata; order Ceratodontiformes; family Protopteridae; genus Protopterus; species Protopterus annectens. The sequence continues at coordinate 814,210,317 of NC_056746.1, forward strand.
GTGTGACCTGAGTGCTTGTGTTATGTGGCGGATCCTAGCGCCCGACAGGCTGCTCACCATGACCCTCTCCTTGTTCAGCCTGGCGAGTGGGACGTCAGTGTGCCTGACGATAGAGTCACCTATTACAAGTGTATCAGGTGTGTTGTTTAGTCTTAAGGGCTGTGACTGTTCGGCACACTGGCTTTGTGAGATATGTGTTGCACGTGTTTTGTTTTGGGGTAGCGGTTGCTTGGGTGTCTGCTTTGGAGGTCTCTGCTGCTTAGGCAGATCTTTATTTAGAGCCTCCAAGTATGTTTTTGTGTGATTATGTGTTTGGTTTGCTGTCATGGTAGGTCTATGTGAGACTGGAATTGTAGTGAGTGTGGTTTCCTTCTCCTCCTGACTGGTTATGCCAGTACTGAGTTGAGAGAGCTTAGCCTCCAGTTTGGCTGTATGATTGCATCTCTCACATGTGTTGGAATTTGTTGGGAGGAGGAGAGGGTTGTCTGTGTACATGAGGCAGTTGTAACATTGCCTCAAGATTCCCAGATTCACCAGCTGGACCGGAGAGGAGATTGACTACTGACCTTTGGACATGCTAGAATAATATTGGGAATTCCTTTATAACTGAAAACAAGGGCCAGTGGGGAGTGAGGGTGTAGTGCTTTTAATTTTTAGTGCTGACTTATATAATTGCTTTAGTGAGTAAGTGCCAGGTAACTTAAGTGCAATGTGTTACGGGTAACTTAAATGCAAAAACGACAAACAGTAACTTTCTTTCAAGTGAAACAAGGCTGTATTAGGTAGAATGAGGTAATAACACTGGACTGGGAGGAGTGTCCCAGATCAAATTTACAGTAGGGGCGGGCAACTGCAAAGTCACCAACTATAAGAACAGCATAAAAATAGGGAAAAAGGGTGAGAAACAAACTGCAGAAATGTTTCTCACAGCAAAATAAGCAGCAGTGAGTCTTTAAATGAAAGTTTTAAACAGATAAAGGATCCTCTAGAGAAAGCTTTTAACTGTAAAAAAAAGTTATATGACACACTCGTTGGCAGGAGATCAGAATCAAACAACCCAAACAGATGCTTAATAAAAGTGGACAATTTCCAGTTAATACCTCACACACAGTGAAACTAGCTAGAAAAGTATGCAGTAGACAAAGTACTATAAATAACTCGAAAAAAATAAGCAAAAAAACAGGATACTTAATGTTATATAGTATAGATCCGAGTTTGCTCAGTGTCCTTCCTTCGATTAGCTCAGTATGAAATGGCAGAAACACTCACAGAAACACTCAAAAACCAGATGACTGGTATGGCCTGTGGAGTTTAACATGATGCATGTAAGGTGGATGGCATCAACATGTTCTTTAAAGTAATGCCATGGGGTGGGGGTCAATACACCTTAAAATCGTATAACCAACACACACAATAGCCACAGGGGATATGTTTCACACACAAACACACATATATAGTAGTATAGTTGGCTGTATTGAGTTTCAAACCCTTACCTACCTACTTGTATGTACTATAGTGCTGCCCACTTATTGCATGCACCACAAAACTTACATGCCTACAAAGTGTCCAACAGTGGATCTAAGGTTGATGACATAAACAGGCCCGGTAAAGTAATGCAATGGGGAGGGGACACCAGGGTGGAACAGGCCTGAAAATGGTATAACCAACACAGAGGATATGGTATACACACACACACACACACACACACACACACACACACACACACACACACACACACACACACACACACACACAATCACAGTTGCCAGTATTGAGATTAGAACCCCTACCTATCTAGTTAGATGTACTATAGGCTATGCAGTTATCACACATGCACACACACACAACCACAGTTGCCAGTACTGAGATTAGAACCCCTACCTATCTAGTTAGATGTACTATAAGCTATGTAGTTATCACACATGCCACAGAGCTTAAAGAGCTAAAGAGTGTCCAAAGGCACTTCTAATGTGAATGACATCAGCAGGCATTGTAAAGTAGGGCAATACGAAGTTTAGTGGTGGAACAGGCCCAAGAATGGTATAACCAAAACACACACAGGGGATATGTTTCTCACACACACACACACACAAACACACACACACACACACACACACACACACACACACACACACACACACACACACACACACACACACACACACACACACACACACACACACACACACACAGTTGCCAGTGGCGAGATTAGAACCCCTACCTATCTAGTTATTTGTATTATAGTGCTATGCAGTTTACACACACGCCACTGAGCTTATAGGGTTGAAAAGTGTCCAAAGGTACTTCTAGGGTGAATGACATCAGCAGGCCTTATAAAATAGGGCAATGGGAAGTGTACTGGGTGGGAAAGGCCTCAAAATATTTAAACCTACTTACAAAAACACACACACACACACACACACACACACACACACACACACACACACACACACACACACACACACACACACACACACACAATGTCAGACATGATGTCCGATTACAACCACTGCCTCACTACTATTAACAATGGAGCTCACCTTTATACTGGCACATGCCACTAGTTACAACTGGTCATAAGTTCATAGGAGGTTACTAGGCTACTGGCACTAAGGCCCTTATAAGCCTAGCCAAGAGTTTAGCCCATGTTTAGACAAGTCAGCACCCAAAGCCCCTGTCCAGCAGGGACACAGGTGGAACCCCAGGGGTATATTTTCTGTTTCCATCCAGTTATCCAGGTTGCACGTAAAAAGGGATAATGAGGTACTCTGCTTGACGTGGAGAGGGAGTCTACTCCACAGATGTGGGAGTCTCAGGGACACAAATCTGTCCTGCCAACAAGTCCACAGACCTGGCTGAAGTTGCACATATGGGTTGCACGGGGGGGGGGAGCTTGACTTGTGGATATGCAGCAGTACTATCAAGGCGGGTTCTGAGATTGCTTTATATGCCAAACAGAGGTCACCCCTGAGGATTCTGTATGAAACTGAGTAGAGGGATGGCTTTTAACCTATCTGTGCAGGGTAGATGTTTGGGGCCCTGGATTCTCCTTGTGAGTAACCTCTGTGGTCTTTCTAGCTGCTGAATGTGCTTTGCGAAGTATATGCTGAAGGGGGTGTTGTATTCAATAATTGGCCTTATAAGGAAAGAATACAGGGATGTTATGACCTCTTTGTCCCTCTATGAGATACCCTTAATTATGAGGTGGGCCATGTACAACGGAAGCAACATGGTGGTCAAAAGTCAGGTTGCTATCAACCCAGGTGTCCAAATCCCTCACTACTGATTGTGTACTTAGGACATTATTAATGTGATAATATGTGGGGATGTCATTCTCCCCAAAGGGGATGATGATGATGCATTTTTGGCATTCAGCTTGAGGCCATGTTTCTGGCACCAGTCATTTGTTTGGGTGAGACCCTCTAGGAGGATTTTCACATCACTTGGGGAATTGATGGCTACACCCAGCTTGCAGTCATCTACAAACTTGGTCAGCCACAGTCCACTGGTTTTGGTCTGTACCTCAGAGAAGTATATCCTGAATAACAGTGGCCCCAAGACTGATCCCTGGGATATGGCGCTCATTACAGGTCGACTGTTTGAGGTGGCTTCCCCTATTTTGATTAGGTGGGTTCTATCAGTGAGCCAGTTTGCTACCCAACTGGTAACATATGGATTGATGCCTAGTTGAGAGAGTTTATCTACTATGCCCCACTGGGGAATAGTGTTGAAGGCTTTGGCCAGGTCAAGGTAGGCAGTGTGCACAGTCTTCCCCTCGTCCATGGCTTTGGTGACTGCCTCAACGAAGTCGACTAGATTTAACAGATATGATCTCCCCTTGACCAAGCCAAACTGTGTGTGGACAAGTGCTTGGAGGTTGCCAGTGTTCCTGTTAATGAGGTCCATGATAATCCATTCCATGGCCTTGCAGATCAGGCTAGTTAGGCTGATAGGTCTAGAATTTCTCGGATTGGTGGATGCTCCACCTTTGTGTAAAGGGATGACAGTGGCTGTCCTCCCCTTAGCAGGGACAAAGCCGATACTCAGGCTTTGGTTGAATAAAGTGCCTAATGGTGCTGCAAGTTCATGCCTGAGTTCATATAGGATACAGCCAAGGATGTTATTGGGGCTGTAATTTTTGTCTTTAGACAGCAGTGATGACCTGTTCCCTAGAGATAAGGGGTGAGGGGCGGGTACTGAGGATGTCCTGGTTTACTGATCGGGAGGGCAGAGGGGAGAAGTTTTCGCTGAATTTGTCAGCCAGTAGATTGGCTATACCTACAGAATTTGTGTATGTGGTGTCCTTGAGCACCAGTACTGAACAGATCTGGGTGCTTCTTTTGAGATTTCAGACATATGTGAAGAAGGCCTTATGATTATCTCTAGTAGATGTGGCCAATTTGGACTCAAAGTTGGCATTAGAGGATTTCACTATTGCTCTTATTTGCTTGTTCAGGGTAAGGAGAGATTGCTTCCAATTGGACACCTGCTCCTTCTTGGTCCTGGACAGTAATTTTTTTCCTTTTGTTATATAGTTTATTTTTTGCAACTGTCCACCAGACAGGCTTACTCTTCCTTGCAGAGTATGATTTTGTCCTGTCGGGTATTCCTGATTCAGTGCATTTATATAAATACTCATATAGTACTTTGGGTGTAGATTTGGACATTGGTTCCAGTTCCTACAGTGAGGGAGTGGGCTGTGAAGCTGTTTACATCATCCCTCAGGAGGTTGTAATCAGCTTTGGAGAAGTTTTTTTGTTTGACCCTCACTACAGGGGGGTCAGGGGAGATGGTGACTTTGAAAATGATTGCTTTATGGTCGGATCTTACCAGGGAGGATGATACTGTAGGACTGCTGCAGTGGTTACTCATGTTGGTTAATACCAACTCCAAGATATTATCACCTCTTGTGGAGGTATCCACTAGCTGTTCCAAGGCATTTGCATTGATAAAATTGAGGAATCTCTGGGCATTTGTGATCTGACATGAGTAGTTTTTCCAGTCTATGGTTGGATAAATAAAGTCACACAGGATCAGGGTAAAGGGTTGAATCTGGATAGATCTGAAGAGGTCCAGATAGGTGGAGTTTTCCTAAAAAAGGCACTATGGGGGAGGCAAGGGCCTTTGCCAGTAGCCTGAAGCTCAAGTGAGACAGATGCAGGCCATCTTTAGCAAAGCATCATGGTCTGTTGATCATAACTTCCCAGGTTGTCAGGTACTGGAATGACACCAAAAACTAAGCCAGTTTTTAAAGTCAATCATTTTCTGTTTGTATTGAGGCATCAGTCTGGGTGATGGTAGAAGGCTGCTTACGGCTAGGGACATACCTACCTGGGACACATATTCAGTGAGGTCAATCATGTCTGTCTTCATACAGCCGGGGAGGTATCCCTCAAGTCGTTCACACCAACATGGACTATGACAGAGTCTTAACAGTACCTGCTGTTGAGAGACTTGAGTGTGTGTGTGATACGGTCGATTCTGGTACCTGACAAACAAATAACCGTGACTTTCTCCTTATCCAGCCTGGTGAGAGGCACATTTGTGTGTCTCACAATGGGGTCTCCTAAGACTAATATGTTGGGTTTATGGTTAGGCCTTAGTGGTTGTGAGACACTGGTGTGTGGACTATCCATGGTATGTGTGCAGAGTTCTCATGTGTTTTTGCCTCTGAGGTCTCCTGTTTTAGGTTTGTTTTTGTTGAGGACCTCCACATATGTGGGTGTGTGTTGTGTAGTTGTGGGTGGTGGTTGAGGTGTAGTGATTCTATCGGCAACCTTCTCAGTGCCAGATGTACTGGCCTGTGAGGGAGAGAGCATAGACTCTAGCTTCTTTATGTAATTGCATCTCTCACAAATTGTGTTCCTAGGTGGTAGTAGTAAATGGTTGCCCATGTACATGAGGCAGTTGCTACACTGTTTCAGTATGCCCACATTGACCAGGCTGGCAGGAGAAATCATAGGAAACTGTCCATCCATATCTGTCAGAATCTGAGGAAGAGAGGCCAGGGAGAGCTAAAGGGTAAGCCAAAACCAAAACCAAGAGGCTTAGAACAACACTAAAATTTATATAGGCTAAAAACAGCAGTAATAAATACAGCAGAGAAGATGCAATTGAACACTTTAGAGAACAAGTAGCAGAAAAAACAAGATGAAGTAACAGAGTAGGAGGAAGAAAAACAAATACTGTAAAAGCAGCAAGCAGCTGAATAAAGTTTTTTTTGTTTAAGTAAAGTGGAATGGGAGAAAAGAGGAACAGAAGATAATTCATGGTTAAGAAACTAAGGGGGCTGACCTTCTCAAATGTTCTCTCTCTGTATTAGGTGGAATGAGCAAATTACACTAGACTGGGAGAAGTGTCCCAGATCAAATTTACAGTAGGGGTGGGCAACTGCAAAGCCACCAAGTATAAGAATAGCAATAAAATACAGTAAAAGGTATGCAGCAGACAATAAAAAGTGCTATAAATGGCTAGAATAAGCAATAACTAGTAAAATAAGCAAAAACAAAACAAAACAGAATACATATTCTTATATATCACAGATCAGAGTTGTGGTCAGTGCCCCTCCTCTGCTCATCTCAGGGTGTATAGCAGAAATCCTCTCAAAGGTAGGGCATACCAGAAGGTACAACCTGAAACAACTTGAAAAAAGCTCAAAAGAACCAATGAGTGCTTACTCCAAGCCCTAAACTAGCCAACCTTTGCTAGCCAATAGACAATCAACAACAATTACTCTCACTAAAGTGAAGAAAGGCTTCTGCTAAGCCAAGATGGCCTAGAACATGTGCTTAGAACAAACAAACACTGCAAAAAAACAACCAGGCCCCAGAGACAGCAAACCTGAACTGGGCTGTTTTACAGCTACTAGCTACACTATTTTGGCAGAAGACACTACAGAAATGTTTATCACAGCAGAAAAACAGCAGTGAGCCACTAAATGAAAGTTTTAAACAGCTAAAGGCACAAGGGTACTCTAGAGAATGCTTTTAACTGCAAACAAATCAGTTATATGATACACCCCTTGGCAGGAAATCAGAACAAACAAACAGATGCTTATCAAATGAAGAACATTTCCAGTTAATACCTTTCACACAGTGAAACTAGCTAAATAAAGCTTTACAAACAGTGTGACAGTAGCAAACATGATTTAACAGGCCCTGTAATGCAGACAATTTTAGTACAACCATGCAGATTAGTTCATAGCAATAAAACACAGTAAAAAGTATGCAGCAGACAATAAAAAGTGCTATAAATGGTTAGAACAGAAGCAAAAAAAAAACAGGATACTTTTTGTTATATCAGAGTTGTGGTCAGTGCTCCTCCTCCGCTCAGCTCAGTATGTATAGAAATAAATCCTCTCAAGGGAAGGGCTTAAATACCAGAAGGTACAACCTGAAACAACTTAAAAAAAGCTCAAAAGAACCAATGAGTGCTTACTACAAGCCCTAGACCAGCAATTGTCTGCAGCAGGACATCACTCTATGCCTTTCAGGGTGTCTCTCTCTCTCTCTCTCTCTCTTTCTCTATCACTATCCGTCTATCTGTCTCTCTCTCTCTCTCCCCCTGTCTCTGCCTGTGTATGATTGATATATATGTATATGTTGCCCATATATATGTATGTGTATCACGCTCAACAGATGCAGCTTTATCACAAGTATGGGCCACCTACAGATAGCGGAGGGTAATCCTGTGTGATGGGGGTGGGGAGAGACAGTTAAGCTGTACATAGCTTTCTGTATGCAAAGACATATATGCGCAAGTCTGATGTGGGTTTAGACATGGGCTGTAATTCTCTAAGTGTAGGAGCATGTCCAATATGACCTTGTAGAGTAATAATGGGACTCCATTCCAGAGATAGCTGTACTCCAGTCCAGGGTGTGCTACAGCCATACCTCTCAACCTCTTAGTGCAAGAAATCTGGATAAAGCCTGTCAAAATGGGGGAACAATGGGTCACACATAGGGACATATTTTAAATATTGCTCTTATAAACTTAAACAGTGGCTAGAGTAACAGTGCTTGTTTTAGTATACATTTTTTAAAGGATATGAGGTCTGATATGTGGTAGTCACAAAGTTTGAGAATTAATTTTATGCTCAACCGCTGAGAGACTTGGTTAGCTATAATCACCTGCATTAGAAACTGAAGTTAACTACAAACATGCAGTTTTAAAAGTACTGTATTTCATTTTTTCTGTTACTTAATTGTATGTTTCACAGAATAGTGTGTGCTGTGTGTCTGTCTGCAGTTAATTCCCCACCCACCATCCCTGTTCTTGTTTTGCTGTTACTGTTGGTGGCTCTGGAATTGCCCACCCCTCCTGTAAGTCTGTATTTGAACACTCCTCCTGAGTCCATCTCATTGGCTCACGTAACCGAGTACAGTGAGATCATATTCTGAGTCTAGTGTTCACTCTACTTAATACAGAGAGAAGATTTGAGAAGGCAAACCCACTTAGGTTCTTCCTTTCTCTCTCCTTGCACTTTACTAACAAAAAAAATTGCACTTTATTCTTCTACTTTTACTGTATTTGTGTTTCCTCCTACTTTATTTTGCTTTTGCCTCTTCTTAAAAGTACTCAATTTTATTTATTCTGCTGCATTTATTACTGCTTGGTAATAGCCTGAATAAATTGTAACCGTTATTCTAAGTCTTTTGGTTTAAGCTCTTGGGCTTCATACCAGTTGTTTTACATTAAGAAGGTTTGTGGTCTGCACTGTTGTGGGAGGACAGGTAGCTTACATCCTTCTAAGCTGGGAATTGCTGACTGAAGGCTCAGTGTCTGCTATTCTAAAAGTGCATTAGTTCTGGTTTAAGCACTTGGACTTCAGGCCAGTTATTCTACATTAAGAAGGTTTGTGGTCTGCACTCTTGTGGAAGGAGAGGCTGGATTATGCCCTTCTGAGCTGGGAATTTCTGGTCACAGGCTTATTGTGCCTGCTTATTTGAACTGTTTCTTTCTGAAATTGGTGTGCCTTGTTGCTGTAGCATAGACCAGATTCAGGCCTGCTGAATCTAACTTTGTATAACTTGAGCACTGATCCAGGCCATCTTTTCTTGGAGAAGGTTCCCATGCACCCTAGTAGCGGAAGTGTGCAATTAGAACTTGTCTGACTTGAAGACTGCTGGAACAGGGCTCAGTTTTGAGCTTTTTTCTGGTTAATCGGGTAACTTGTTTAAATCAGTTTGTTCGTTTTCTATTGTTATATATATATATATATATATATATATATATATAAAAAATAAAATGCACTTTATTCATTTGCTTTTACTGTATTTGTGTTTCTTCCTACTTTATTACTAGGGGCATTGACTACAACTCTGATCTGAGATATATAACAATAAGTATCCTCTTCTGTGCATTTAAAGTGTTTTTTTGATTGTATCTGCTTTATTTCCTGAAAAAAAAAAAGAAAAAAAAAATATATATATATATATATATATATATATATATATATATATATATATATATCTATATATACATATATATATATATATATATATATATATATATATATATATATATATATGTATACTTGTTTCCTGCCTTTCTAAGCTAGTATAGTCCAGTTTTCAGGTTAGTGCTGAATTCAGGGCTGTGTTACAAATCTCTGCGTTTGCCCATACCTTACTTGGATAGAAAGAAGTTTCTCTGTTCACCTGGGAGAGAGCGGAGCTTTGAGCAGCCTATCTGCCCCTGGAGGAGAGGTTTCAGCCCAGAAATTAGTAGTTTATTGGCCATTTTGGGCTAATTTCTCTTTCATTTCCCCTGCTATAAAAAAACACATTTACCCGGTTTTGCGTGCCTGGCAGCGCCGGTTAGCTAGGGTCTAACTATTCTTGGCTACACAAAGTCTCCTCTTCAATTTTTCCCTTGGAACGTGACAAACTTTCAACTTAAGCACTCAAGCCATTCATTTCTCAGCCTGGCACTTGCTCAAAACTCATAGCAAGCACTTATAAACCCTAGCACTAGACCCCCCCCATACTGTACAGAAGGACAAGGCTGTCTATTCGACCTTACCAGCCATTCAGTAAAAACAATTCACTGTACCTATCCAGGCATGTCCACAGGGCAGTTTCAGGTGTACTCTCCAGTCCAACTGGTGAATCTGGGCATTTTGAAGCAATGTTACAACTGCCTCATGCACACAGACAACCCTCTCCTCCTACCACCAAACACTAATACATGCGAGAGATGCAATTATACAGCCAAACTGGAAGCTAAGCTCTCTCAACCCAAGACTGGATCAGACAGTCAAAGAGGAGAAGGAAAATACTTGCATCAAACCACCAGCCTCACATAGACCCATTAAACCAGCACCGGCAAAAAACACACATAAATACACGAAAACATAAACGGAGGCTCAAAATAAAAATCTGCAAAAGCAACAGAGACCTCCAAAGCAGATATCCAAGCAACCTCCACCCAACACAAACCATGAACACATACTTCACAAAACCAGTGTGCCACATAATCACAGCCCTTAAGGCAAAATAACATACCCAACATACTAGTAATAGGTGACTCTATAATCAGGCACACTGACGTCCCACTCACTAGGCTGAATAAGGAGAAGGTTAGCTGCCTGTTGGGTGCCAGGATCCGCCACATAACACAAGCACTCAGGTCACTCCAGAACAAGTACAAATACGACTCTGTCATTGTCCATGTTGGTGTGAATGACCTGAGCTGTACCTCCCTAGACTACATGAAGAGAGACATGGAAGAGCTCTCTGATCACGTAGCCCAGGCTGGTATGACCCTGACCCCAAGTAGCATCCTGCCCTCACCAAGAATGATACCATGGTATAAAGAAAAAATTATGAATTTCAACAATTGACTAAGTTTCTGGTGTCATTCAAAGGGGATCCAGTGTCTGTCCACCTGGGATGACATGCTCGACAAGCCACGCTGCTTCACTAGAGATGGGTTGCACCTGTCACCCTTAGGCTTTTGAATACTGACCAAGGCTCTTGCCACCCCCATAGTACCTGTTTTAGGCAAGGCTCAAGAGACAAACCCACCGCCGTAAATAGCACAAGTAAAAAACGGAGAGCAGTGCTACTCAATGCCAGAAGTCTAAACCTCAAAATGTACACACTCGAGGCACTCCTCATTATGGGAAAATCTATATATGTGCAATAACAGAAATCTGGTTTAAGGCTCCAGAGAGCACCACAGCACTACCAGGCTACAACTCATACCATACATTTCGGCCACAGAACCCGGACCAATATATAATTCCAGGTTAGTGACACAGCGCGATACTTCAGAGATCATCCACATGCAACTAACAATGGGCAAAACTGCAATTCAAATTGTAGCTTGCTACAGATCACCCACCATGTCCCAGGACCCCCATTCCACATTTCTGGAAACATAAAGGTCCTACCAAACACCCTAATATTGGGTGATTTCAATTACCCAAACATTAACTGGGAGAACTACTCAAGTACTAACTTCCTTGCCCAACATTTCCTTGAATTTAAAAACTTAAACTCCCTGGATCAACTGGTCAGCACTCCCACCAGAGGTGACAACATATTGGACCTGGTCATCACCCTCACTGGTTAGATCTGACCATAAACAAATCACTTTGGATAGCCATATTCTGCCCCCACCCCCGGACAAGGAAACCACTGTGAAAAACTTTTCAAAAGCAAACTTCATGTTACTTTTAAGACCAAGGTGGAAAGTTTCAAAGCCCCCATGCTAAAGGATAACGTTGTCCAAGCTGCAAAATCCTTTACTAATGCATTCTATGCGCACCTATAAGAATGCATGGATCATGCTATCCCAAGCAAAGCCAAGACTCACTCCTCCAAGAAAAGGAAACCAGTTTGGTGGAATCCTGCCATAAACAGGCTATACAATAGGAGGAAACTAGTACAGAAAAGAGTAAAATTCCAAGAAGGGAAGACATCCCTGATCAGTATCAGCAAGAAACTACGATCCCTCATGAAATCATCCAAGGCGAGCTTCAAAAGAAAAATTGCCAAAGACTTCAAAGACAACCACAAGGCATTCTTTAGCTATGTCAAGAATCTAAGTGGCAATACTCAGATCTGCTTGGAGTTAGTGCATAATGGCACAAAATACAGTGAACTGACTGATATTGCCAACATCCTGGCAGACTGGTTCAGTGCAAACTTCACCCCCCCCCCTCACCCCCAAAAGGGCCCATAACCATAGCAGAAGAATGTAGAGCCCCTGAAATCACAGACACTCAGGTTAAAACAGCCCTCTCTAAAGCCAAAAACACAGCATCAATGGGACCAGACGGTACAGACGAACTAACCCCTCACCTAAACACACTGTTCAAACTCTGCCTCCCCACAGGCTACGTACCCATAGAGTGGTGCACAGCAATGGTTATTCTGCTCCACAAAGGTAGAGCCACAACAGACCCTGAGAACTATCGCCTTATAAGCCTGAGTAGCTTGATCTGCAAGGCTATGGAGCACATCATCATGGAACTCGTTAACAGAGACATTGGGAACCTCCAAACACTGGACCCTACCCAGTTTGGCTTTTAGGGCAGATCATGCCTTCTAAACCTGGTGGACTTCTTTGAGACAGTTACCAAGGCTATAGACGAGGGAAAGGCGGTAAACACGGCCTACCTAGACCTCGCAAAGGCCTTCAACACCATTCCCCATTCTGGTGTTATGGGAAAGCTCACCAGCCTGAACATAAACCCCTATGTCACAAGATGGGTTGCCAACTGGCTCATGGACAGAACCCACGTGGTGAGAGTTGCAGGAGCTAGTTCTGACTCTAAAGCAGTTACAAGTGGCGTTCCCCAGGGCTCAGTCCTAGGACCCCTCCTGTTCGGCATGTACTTCTCAGAGGCACAGGCAAGTACAGGAGGACTATGGCTGACCAAGTTCACAGACGATTGCAAACTATGGGCTATAACTGACTCGCCGGCTGACACAGACATCCTCCAAAAGGGTCTCACTGAGATGGATACCTGGTGTCAAAATCATGGCTTCAAGCTGAATGCCAAAAAGTGCATAGTCTTCCCCTTTGAAAAAAACAAAGTACTCACAAACTACCACATAGGTGGTAGTCCCCTAAATATGGAAAACATAATAAGGGATCTGGGGACCCAAGTAGATAGTAACCTCTCCTTTGATAACAACATTGCGAAAGTGGTTAGAAAATCCTTCTATCTGGCCCACCTAATCACAAAAGGGTTTGCATCCAGATCAAAAGAGGTCATTGTGCCCCTCTACTCATCACTCGTCAGAACCATCATAGAGTACAACGTCCCATTTGGGATGTACCTTACAAGACACCTGCAACAGCTGGAAAGACCACAGAAGTACCTCACCAAGAGGATCACTGGCCTCAATCAGATGCCCTATGCAGCTCGACTGAAGAAACTCCAGCTGTACTCGGTTGCATACTGCCTACTCAGAGGTGATCTCTGCCTGACATGCAAGGCCATGTCCAACCCAGAATTGACGGACATGCTCCACCTAAAGAAAACCTTATCCTCTCGAGCCACATGCTCTAGGGATCTAAACCTTACCACAACAGTAAATAGGACGTGCTGGAGGGATAGATTCCTGTCCCAGAGACTTTCCATGCTTTGGAACAAGATTCCAATCTACATTAGGCAGAGCTCCTCGCTAACACTCTTTAAGAGAAACCTTGACGATTGTATGGGAAACAGAAAGTTTACCCTGAGGATCACTTCAGTGGCTCTGCTGGACAGAGGCACAGGGAACTAATCTAAGGAGGCGGCGAAAGCCAACACATTCTGGCTAGGCTTATAAATGCCTTCGGGCAAATGGCCTAGTACCTACCTACCTATAAACTGAAATGTATGTCATTATTTACTGACATAAATCCTCAGATCATCCCAGTGATTTACCAAAAAAATACAAATGTTATGTGGAACAGATCAAAAATATGAGCCAAAAATCTGGGCAGTGAGAGGTATGGCTACAGCCGATTGGCTGATGAAGCTGTGTAAACAGTCCAGCACCTCAGTGACATACTGGCGGGGGATCTCCTGGTTTTGTGGTATCCTTATTAACTGGAAAGTCACATCCTGGTGTGGGTACACAGTGCATTGGACCGAGCAGAGTTCTCCATAATGTGTGTGGTATATTCTGCCTAGCACTGTGATTTCCTGGTATGTCAGTGGCAGAGCAGTACAGAGTAATGTGGTGAACCGCTGACAGACATTTGTCTATAGGTTAATAGGAAGTTTTACGCTACTGGACCCGAGGCCCTTATAGCAGACAAGAGTGCAGCCCATATTTAGACATATCAGCACCCCAAGTCCATGTCCAGCAAGGACACAAGTGGAATCCCAGGAGTGTATTTTCTGTTTCCTATCCAGTTATCCAGGGTGCACTTCAAAAGGGCTATCGAGGTAGTCTGCTTGATGTGGACAAGGAGTACATTCCACAGACTGGGGAGTCTGTGGGACACATATCTGTGATGCCATCAAGTCCTATTGATATCACAGACCAGGTTGATGCTGCTCCTAAAGGTTACTCGAGTGGAGCTTGACTTCCAGATATGCAGCAGTCCCATCAAGGCAGGGTCTGGATTGCTTTGTATGCCAGACAGAGGTAAACTCTGAGGAGTCTGTATAAAACTGAGCAGAGAGACAGTGCTTTTAGCCTATCTGCATAGGGTAGGTGTTTGGGGCCCTGGATTCTACAGGTGAGGAATGTCTGTGGTCTCTCCAGCTGATGCATGTACTTTGTGAGGTACATGCCGAAGGGGGCGTTGTACTCACTAATTGCTCTAATAAGGGTAGAATACACGGACCTTATGCTCTCTTTGCCCCTGGATGACATACCCTTACTTATGAGGTGGCCCACATAGAAAGCTTTCCATACAACAGTAGCATCATGGCAGTCAGAAGTCAGGCTGCTGTCAACCTGGGTGGCCAAATCCCTCACTACTGATTGTGTACGTAGGACTTTGTTGTTAATGTGATAATATGTGGGGACGTCACTCTCCTCAAAGTGGATGATGACGTATTTTCTGGCATTCAGTTTGAGGCCATGCTTCTGGCACCAGTCATTTGTTTGTGTGAGACCCTCTTGGAGGATGTGCACATCACTTGAGAAACTGATGACTGTGTCCAGCTTGCAGTCATCTGCAAACGTGGTCAGCCATAGGCCACTGTTTTTGGCCTGCACCTCAGAGAAGTATATCCCATATAACTGAGGCCCCAAGACTGATCCCTGGGGTATGCCACTCGTTAGGCGTATACTGCCTGAGTTGGCTACCCCATTATGATTAGGTGGGTTCCATCAGTGAGCCAGTTTGCTACCTATCTGGTAATATATGGATTGATGCCTAGTTGACAGAGTTAATCTACTACAGCCAAGTGGGGAATAGGGTAGAAGGCTTTGGCCAATTCAAGTTGGCCAATGTGCACCGTCTTTCCCTCATCCATGGCTTTGGTGGCTGTCTCAAAGAAGTGTAGCAGATTTAACAAACATACCTCCCCTTGACAAGGTCAAACTGTGTGTGGTCAAGTATTTGGAGCTTATCAATGTTCCTGTTACTGAGGTCCATGATAATCCATTGCATGACCTTGCAGATCAGGGTAGTTAGGCTTCTGTGTCTATAATTTCCTGGATCGGTGGACACTCCACCTTTGTGTAAAGGGATGACAGTGGCTATCTTCCACTTGGCTGGGACAAAGCTGGTACTCTGCCTTTGGTTGACTAGGGTGCCTCATGGTCCTGCAAATTCATGCTTGGGTTCATGTAGGATGCAGCCTGGGATGTTGTCCGGTCCCATGGAGGCCGTCTTTTTTGCCTTTGAGAGGGTAGTGATGACCTCTTCCCTAGAGATAAGGGGAGGGGGCAGGTACTGGGGATATCCTGATTTACTGAGGAGGGGGGGACAGAGGGGAGAAGTTTCTGCTGAATCTGTCAGCCAGTAGATTGGCTATATCTACAGCATTTGTGTATGTGGTGTCCTTGACCACCAGTTCTGAACAGATCTGGGGAGCTTCCTTTGAGACTGTGGACACGTGAAGAAGGCCTTATGATTGTCTCTAGTAGATGTGGGCAATTTGGACTCCAAGTTGCCTTTAAAAGACTTCACTGGTGCTCTTATTTGCTTGTTCAGGCTAAGGAGAGATTGCTTCCAATTGGGCACCTGCTCCTTCTTGGTCCTGGACAGCATTTTTTTTCCTTTTGTTACATAGTTTTTTTATTGCAGATGTCCACCAGACAGGTTTACTCTTCCTTGCGGAGGATGATGTTGTCCTGTCAGGTATTCCTGATTCCATGCATCTATATGCTCGTATAGTACTTTGGTGTAAATTTGGCTGTTGGTGACCGTTCCTACAGTGGGGAAGGGGGCTGTGCAGCTGTTTATACCATCCCTTAGGTGGCTGTAATCAGCTTTGGAGAATTTCTCCTTTTACCATAGCTAGAGGGGGTTCAGGGGAGATGGTGATATCGAAAGTGACTGCTCTTTTTGTCAGATCTTTCTAGGGAGGATGATACCATAGGGGGTGCTGCAGTGCGTAATCATGTTTGTTACTACCAAGTCCAAAATATGCATCACATCTTTTGGGGGTATCATGTAGCTGTCCTAAGGCATTTGCATTGATACAATGGGGAATCTCTGTGCATTTCTGTCCTGGCATGAGTAGTTTTTCCAATCTATGGATGGGTAATTAAAGTCAGCCAGGATCAGGGTAAAGGGTTGAATAGATCTGTAGAGGTCCAGATAGGTGGAGTGGGCATCCTGAGTCACATATGTGGGCCTGTAGCTACCTATATTTTGAATAGGGGTCTTGTCAACTGGTAACTGCACCTGGAGTGTCTCATGTGCGTCAGACTGTTTGACCAGCCTGGAGGTGTGTGTCTGTTTAATATATATTTATACTCCACCTCCTTTGGCTTTGCTGGCCACATTTTGGGGTCTGGCTGTGTGATAGGAAGAGTGACCAGGTAAGGATGGGTTGCTCTCCGCAGCTTTGACCCAGGTTTCTGTGACCGCACAAACATCAGCATTTTTCAGGGTTAAGAATGCTTGCAATGAGTGCAGTTTCATGTTTAGACTCCTTGCGTTTAGTGGCATAACCTATAATTTCTGTTTTGTTGAGAATTTCATGTTGGTAGTATCGACCTCATGACTTACTCTAAAAAAGGCACTATGGGGGAGGCAAGGGCCTTTGCCAAAAGCCTGAAGCCCAAGTGAGACAGTTTTAGGTCATCTCTAGCAAAGCAGCATGGTCTGTCGATCATATGTTCCCAGGCTGTCAGGCACTGGATCCCCCTGGGATGACACCACAAAGTAAGCCAATTTTTAATGTCAATCTTTTTCTGTTTCTATTGAGGCATCATTCTGGGTGATGGTAGAATACTGTTTAAGCTGAGGGACATACTTGCATGGAACACATATTCAGCAAGCTCAATCATGTCTTTCTTCCTATAGTCCATTGACGAGGACAGAGTCATAACAGTACCTGTTGTGGACAGACATGAGTGCAAGTGTAATATGGCAGATTGTGGCACCTGACAAACAAGTAATCGTGACTTTGTCCTTATCCATCCTTGTGAGAGGCACATGTGTGTATCTCACAATGGAGTCTCCTATGAGTAATACGTTGGGTTTATGGTTAGGCCTTAGTGGTTGTGAGACACTGGTGTGTGGACTATGCATGATATGTGGTGTGGAGGTTTGTGAAGTTCTCATGTGTTTTTGCCATTTGGGTTTGTTTTTGTTGAGAACCTCCACATATGTGGGTGTGTTTTGTGTAGTTGTGGGTGATGTTTACCGACTCCATACATTGCAGAGAAACTAAGTTACTGCAGAATTTGTTCTGGTGTGTACATTCTCCATTTGTCTGGTCAGTGTTTCCCCTTCCCATTATATGTCTCTTTGTCCTTCTGTAGTCCAGTCACAGGCATTGTCAACAGTTGCTGTTGTTATGTATTTGTATTTCTGGTGTGAGTGGGGTAGAAGTCATAACATCACACCCACAGGGTTATGGACTTCAGGCGTCTGAGTGTACCTGTTTAGCAGGTTGTCCATCATTGCACCCCTACATCTGCTGTGGTCCACAGACGGTTTGTGTTACAATGTTATTATAAGGCTACATGTTGGCCATAGCTGTCAAACCATCACAGACTGACACATGGACAGGCCTATATATGACAGTCAGACACAGGCCCACACATGGGGACAGGGTGTTAATATTGCTCTGCCAAACATAGACAGTTGGGAGACTGGTTTGGTATTAGCTTGCTTTTTCTTATCGGTATGACGTCTGCTTATCCACTGTCTGCCATTGAGGTTTTCACCTCAACCTTTATTGTTTTGTAAATAGTTTGGTAGGCAAATGCAATGTTATGACAAGCAGAACAGATATAGGAGGCATACTTGTGGTCCTTCTGTGACCCCCTGTCATTCCAGGGGTATGGATGGTGCCCAGTGACTTGTTGTCAGTACTGACACAGTAAGGTGGCAGCCATTTATAACCTGGCACTATACCAACTTGTCACAACCTGCTGTTCTACTAGGCACTGTGTAGGTTACTCCGAGCTGTGTACTGTCTATATGTGTGGCCCCATGTCCCTCTATTGTCCAGCTTTCCTGCAGTAACAAATATTGACTTCTAGATAGTGTGTACAACTCCTACCGTAGGTGTAGCTGACATGCAAAATAGTTGGCACGGCCAGTCTCGAACCATGGACCCTGTCAACCACAGTGCTGTACTTACACCACTAAGTCATAACAGCCAACAGTAAATGCTGTCTACATCTTGACAGTAATAACCATGCACATACATAGCACATTGACCCTTGCATATTATGGACCTGGAACAAGTTATCAAATTGATTGGGTCAGCCGTGGGAATGTGTGGTCTGCTATTACCGTACAAACATAAATGTCACTGCTTTTCTATGGGAACATGTGTGTGATGGAGGGAGGGGGGCATACCTCTCAACTGTACACATTTCCACAGACTGTCCAGATGTTTGCCTCGTATTTTGGGTCCATTTATCATAGTATTGTGGTTGTCTTGAAAAATACTGGCATATCATTAAAGACCGAAGTTAGAAAGTAATGACAGACATTTGAGTTTCGCACTTCTTACCCTTCAGAGAGTTAGTGCAACTGCAAGGTTTATTTTAATATCACTGTCTAAGTTTGCATGAGCAGTATTTCTTAACTGTCTCTATTTGTGGGCCTTTGCCACACATTTCTTTATGGCTTTGTACAGATGACTTGCTGTGAGAGGCTGAGAGGTGTGTATGGGACTCCAACATTGACATCCATGCATGTGACCTATGACCCCACAGTTTGTTAGTCCCCCACATATACTGCAGTGAGTTTTGTCACCTAGGGGACTACTGCATATTCTGGGTAAGCCAGTATTTGGTGGACATTTCCTGCTGTCCCACATAGCTGTCAGTTGTCTGCTGCTATCCCGGTAGGCCACCTCATTCCCTCGCATACATGCAGTGATACCATAAATATACTACCACAACATACTGCTCCATTCATTTGTTGTTAAGAAGAGTGACTTACCTTGTGCCTGACATGCAAAATACTTGGCACAAAAGTCTTGAAACATGGACCCTGTCAGCTACAGTACTGCACTTAGACCACTAAGTCACAACAGGCAACAGTAAGTGCTGCCTACTTCCTGACAGCATTAACCACACATACACATAGCTCATTGACTCCTGCATATTGTGGACATGTAACAAGTTATCAAGTTGACTGGGACAGCCATGGGAATGTGTGGTCTGCTGCTGTTACCAAACAAACATAAATGTTACTGCATTTCTATGGGAACACAGGTGTGTTGGAGGGAGGTGGGCATACCTCTCAACTGTACACATTTGCACAGACAGTCCAGATTTTTGCTTTACATTTTGATTCCATTTAGCATAGTATAGTACTTGTCTTGGAGAATACTGGCATATCACTAAATACCGAAGGTTAGAAAGTAATGACAGACATTTGAGTTTCAGACTTCTTGCCCTTCAAAGAGTTAATGCAACTGCAAGACCTGCTGTTATATCACTGTGTAAGTTTGTAAGAGGAATATTTCATCATTGTCCCTATTTGTGGGCCTTTGCCACACATTTCTTTATGGCTTTGCACAGCTGACTTGCTGATAGGTGCATATGGGACTCCAGCATTAACATTGATGCATGTGACCTATGATCCCCCCCAGTTTGTCAGTCCCCCACATATACTGCAGTACGTTTTGTCACCTAGAGACTACTGCATATTCTGGGGAAGCCAGTATTTGGCAAGCATTTCCTGTTGTCCCACATAGCTGTCAGTTGTCTGCTGCTTTCCTGGTAGGCCACCCCATTTTCTTGCATACACACAGCAATACCACAGATATGCTACCATAACATACTACTCCATTCACTTATTGTTAAGAAGAGTGACTTACCTTGTACCTGCGGCAGTTGTGAGGATAGTGCTTCAGGGCTGACTCTGTCAGATGCACACAGAACACAGCCTATACATGGTAAGGTAGAGGTAGTGTGATGTGTGTGGCATACTTTTTACTGTGTCTGTGAATCGGAGAGAGGTGTTAGCACCTGGGTCCCTAGGATGTCAGTACAGGGACAGGATCAGGAGGTTCCTCCTCAGAGTCCCCCTGACCCTGTGGGGACCTTGGCAATGGTGGAGGGCTGTGTGCCCCTTCCCTGTGATGTTCCTGCCACAGCTGTTTCTGCAGGATCATATTGTGTAGGATGGCACATACTATGAACATGTATGCACATGGGGCTGGAGAGTACTGCATGGCTCCAACAGATATGTCAATGCAGCAGAACCATGAGTTGAGCAGCCCAAACACATGCTCTACGATGTTCCTAGCTGTGCATTCTTCAGTGTGTGTGTGTGTGTGTGTGTGTGTGTGTGTGTGTGTGTGTGTGTGTGTGTATTTCTGATAGGTGTCATCATCCATGGTTCCAGTGCATAGCCAGCATCCCCCACTAGATGACCGTACGGTATGTCCCCCGTGGCAAATGCCTGGTACAGCTGTGAGGCATGCCAGATGTGGGAGTCGTGATAACTGCCAGGGCTGCCAGCACACACATTGATGATAATGCCCTGGGCATTGCACATGACCTGGCAGTTGATGGAGTGATACCCCTTGTGGTTGACATAGACTCTACCCTCGTGGTGCTTTGATGTGGACAGGAGTGCAGTCTATGGCACCCAGTACCTTTGGGTAGTGTGCTACATGGTGAAAGAAACACATTTTGCTTGTACTCTCCTCAGGGGTGCCGGGGAAATAAATGTGCTCACTGGCATATCTTAGCATGACATGCAGGAACTGGTGGAGTACCCTGGATGCGGATGCCTGTGAGACCCCCATGATGTCCCCAGTAGGTCTTTGGAAAGCACATGTAGCTAGTATTCTTAAGGCTTCACATACCTTTGTTTCTGCTGAGATGGTTTCCCCCTCTGGCTCTGGGTCTGAGGTGAGGCCAGCAGAGCTTGGAGAGTTGCTGTAGTATGTCCCTATCCACCCTGTAGCACTCTACTATCTCCGACTCATGTAGCCCCTGAATGGTTACCCTGGGTCTGAACACTCATCTCCTCCTCAGTCTGGGATGTTTGTTGACATCATCCTCATCACTACCCTCAGTCTGTAGCATGTAGAGATGTAGCAAAGCAGCAGCAGCAGCCCCTATAATTTTGTCAGTTAAAATTTCCATTTGTTTACTCCAATGGTGCAGAGTATGTGGGAAAAATCAGATTGAAAGGTGTTTGCATACTTTATATTGGTGTGCTGCAGATGCAGCCTGTGTGATTGGCTTACTATGAATACATTCCACCTGCATTACTGAGGGGTTTGAATGGGCCCATGTGAGTACCAGAGGGATTAGTAGTCATTCATAGTTGCCTTTTGTAAAGGTGTTTCCATTTTTTTCTTTTTATTTCCTGTGTTTTTAAGCCCCGTGCTGTGCAAACCCACTGCTAAAATGTAAACACTTCTAACCAGATCTGACCCTCCCCTGTACACAAGCATGCTTAGCTTTTCTTAAACCAGTTAAGCACAGCTAAGCAGCCTCAGACAGTAACTGTGCTTAGCTGAGCGCAAACAGAAGCTACTGAGCTCCAATCTGCTTACAAAAAAACATGACACACCCCCTTTTCATGTCAGCTGCCTCTTCTGCCTACTCTACCACATTACAGCCCTTACACGGTTAGGTACCTGCTAGTCAGTAAACTTAGCTCATAGTTCTGGCCAGTGGCATGCCTAATGCACATAATACATGCTTTACTTTTAGTTGCCATGGCCCTGTTTTTATTTTTGCAGTCCAGTACACGGTTACTAACCACATAAATTTCTGCTGCAGACATGGCTCCTACACGAATGCCTGTCTGCTTCCTGGATCATAAATTCACCTCATTTGCATGTTTTTCACCAGCAAATGAGTTGATTTGCATTATGTGATCACCTCCCTGGCTGAACAGTGCTGGTTGTCTTGTGCACACCCCAGCCTTGTTTTCTGGATCACTCAGCCTCCGAACCTCGTGTTAGGGCTACGCCACTATGCTGACACAGAGATTAGCTCCATGTAAGCTCTATTGAATTACCCCCTCATACAATAAAATGAATAGAAACTGTAACATTTCAGAGTAAAAATAAACACAGCTGGATAAGCACTTTCGGCAGTTGCCTTCTCCAGATTTTATTGTTGGAGTCTATTAAACTAGCTTTTAACCTTCACCATGGTGGCATAGCTTTACTTTGTTTAAATTGGTAAAAGCTGCCTTTAGCACTCCAAGGTGTGTTTTACTTTGTTTAGTTTCTAAAGAAAGTGAATCTTGAGAGAGAAGTGACATGGAAAGGAAACGAGTTAGATAATATGCCCCTTGTTGAAGAAGGAGCATTTGGTTTGGAAGAAGAGGTGCTTTTGAGCTGCATTCTGAATTTGGGATGAGTGATGATTTCTTTAATGTCGATGGGGACAGCTTTCCAAAGATTAGGTGCCTGAGAGGAGAAAGAATGTGCAGTGCTGTGGAATTTGGGTTCTAGGGGTAAGTAGAGTTGGAGTAGCTTGCAAGTAGTGTCTCAGGTTTTAGGATGAAGCTTTTCTTGAAGTCTGGCTGCAAGGGGAGTAAATGTGTGCAGATGGAGTAGTTTGTACAGCTGGGATCCTAAGTTAGATTAGATCTTTGTTTTATAGGCAGCCATTTGGCTTTTCCGAGGACGATACAGTGATGATTACAGAAAGGCGAGTTTGTAATGAATTAGCCCATATTCAAGTTCAGAAAGGAAAACTCCTTTGCCAATAGCTGCTCTGGTTGATTGGAATAGTAAAGGGGAGGTCTTTTTGGCCCAGAAGAGGAAAAGTTTACGTTGATGCTCACTTTGTCTATGTGGATAGGGAAGTTTACTGGCTGATCAAACCATAGGTCTAAATATTTGAAGGTGGTGGTGTCTCTGTGGCATTGCTGAGTAGGTCAAAGACAGTTAGAGAGTCAGGTGCTTGGTGAACTTTTTGTGGTATTCCAAAAAGTATAGTTTTGGTCTTCTTAGGGTTGAAAAGTAGTTTATGGTTTATGAGCCACTGGTGGAGCTCATGCAAGTCTGACTGGAGTTGACAATGAATGTTGGTACGAGAGTGACCTGATCAGTAAATGACCATGTCATCAGTATACAGGATAACAGGAGGATGGGGGAGGTCACAACAAAGTTAGTTAATGAATATGGATTTGATCATGATAAACAAAACTGATTTTGATAGGAGTTTTGAGAAAGCAGTATGTATATAAGAATTTTACAGGGGCAGTATACGGGATATGTTTACGATACTGACAAACTTGACAGATATTAGTACTGCAGTACTTGAGATGGTAACAAAGTGTGCATGATGCTACAAAATATCAGATGGGAGACTGTCATGGGAAAATATACAAAATAGTGTCAAGAGTATCTTTATTTACATTGGAGTCTGCAACAAGAGACTGAAACATGCTTTTTTTTTCTTCTCTCTGATGCAGCATTCTTTGTTTGCAATATGCTTAGCTGTGCAAGGATGAAACATTATTTAGAAAGGTCAAGGACATGATAAGAATGACAAAACATGTATAGTCAGCATAAAAATAAAAATGTTTGACTTTTCTCTACTGGTTGATCAGCCATAGCCAGACAAACAGCTTTGCTTAAACAGTATACTTTTCATTATAAGTACAGAAGGTTTGAAAAGATACAGGTTACACCGCTTGGTCTCCAACAGTCATGCTACTTTCTGCTTTGCCGAATTCTGAGTCTTATACCAACATAATACCGGTCCTGGTACTAATCATTGTATAATGCACTGGTCACCAAGAAGTACTGAAATCATGAGTTCACAGTTTCATACCATTACTTACGTGTGTAAACCTGGGACTAGTCTCTTTACCTGCTCTGATACCAAGTGATATCAGTCCAAAACTGGCAGCATCACTTCCTTATGCAATACCAGATCACACTACTTCCCTAGTCACCATGTGACAACAGATCTGAATCATCCTCCTTACTTACAGACACCATATGATCATAATAACTTGGTACCATCACCTCTTGATGTAACCCTAGAACCACCCTACTTACCTGCTAGCACTATGTGATCATAATTCGGTAGCATCACATACTGATGTACCCCTGGCACCATCCATCTTATCCACTGGCATCATATAATCATAATTTGGTAGCATCACCTGCTGATGTAACCCTGGTACCATCCTCCTTACCTACAGACACCATGTGCTCAAAGTTCTGCACCATCATCTCTCGGTGTAGCTGTTTCTCCTCATTGCTCAGCATCTTCCACTCTTCACTTGAAAAGTCAACAGCAACATCTTCAAAGGTTTCTGGTACCTGAAATATGAGAATTTTTTTCACTTTAATTCATAAAAAACTTAAAAAAAAAAAAACAAAAAAAAAATCAGCAGTAACATTTGCTTATTTAATTATAGTGCAACTCTCTACCTTTGTTATCAATGACAAATCTCTCCTCTGCACCCTGATGTGAGAAAACAAACCCATATTCTAAAAAAAACAGAAACAGAGTTCAGGTCAGCTTCCTGCATTACAGTATATAAATGCTGAATAAAGCTCTTTTACTGGTAATGAATAACCAAAATTCACATGAATCTGGTTTATGTAAATTATTGCCATGCATGCTTTAGTGACTTGTCCAGGCCAGTAACTGTTGATTACAAATCTTATTTCAGTGTCACAAATCAATCTCTCCATCTTTACATTCTCTTATGGAAGACGTGCAGCCCGGTCACATACAATGACAATTCTCTATACCCTAGTAAATGAAAAGTCAACACGGTCAGTGATAAATGTGCTGTCACCTGCATTGTGCTGTATAAAAAGAAAGCAAAGCTTTATTAACAAGGATAACTACCATCTCACGCACCCTGCTTAGCTGACCAAAGCTCAGCCACCGTCAGTGATAACTTTACTCCTCAATGCACCCTGCTGTACAGAACACAGCTTTGTTACTGCCTATTATTTATTTTATTTATTTATTTACATTTGTTGACCGGGAGTGTCCGACTGGACGTAGGTCCATTTTCAGCAGAGACCCGGGGAGAAAAGCTCCACAGTTAAAATAAACAGACAGTAGTTACATTGGATTACATAGCGATTAACAATTTAACATAGCAATTACTTAGAACATATTTACAGATGAAGAACATAGCACATCAGCAGACAACTAGAATCTTTATCTGTGAAGTACATAACAGACATTAACAAATGTTACAATAAGAACTTCCTGTATAATAAGTACTAGGCTTATGAGCATCTGAGCTTGCTATAATCAAGGTAGTTAGTGGAGTGGAAAGAAAGGTAGTAGTTGGATGGGGTGGGTGATATTACAGTGGGAGGTGCAAGGGCATAGCCAGCATGTTTTTAGGTGCACTTTTAGTAACGTTTTGAAGTGGGTGCATGATGGTATGGAGGTAATTGTGGGTAGAAGGGAGTTCCATAATTTGGCTATGGTGCAAGAGAATAGTGCTTCACCAGCAGAGTTATTGGCTTTAATGATCTGCATGTGATTTTTGCTGCTGGATCTTAGTGGTCTGGTGGTGCGATAGGGTTGGAGTAGATTCTGGAGGAATGGGACATTTAGAGGATGGTTTACTAGTTTGTAGGCGAGTGAGAGTTGATACCACTGAAGGAGGTGAGGGAGTTCAAGCCAGCCCAGTTCAGCAAGTGAGAGACAGTGGTGACTACGGTAGGATGCCCCTGTGGTGAATTTGGTGATTTTGTTGTAGCAGGTCTTTAAGCTTGTTTAGATCGCATTGCCTTAGGTTGGTATATATTGCAGAGGCATAAAGTAGGGCAGAGATAAGGTGGGAATTTGCTACTGAAATCTTTGCTGCTTTGGTGACAAGTTGCTTATTTCTGTATAACACCCCTAGTTTTTTGTGGACTTTTTTTATGGTCATGGATATGTGAATGTCAAATTTTAGTTTATTGTCTATTTCCACTCCTAGCAATTTGGTGTGTTTAGTTGGGTATATAGTGGTGCTGTCTTTTGCTGTGATGTTAAAGTGAGAGTTGTTTGAGTAGGTTTGGTGGGTTGGAAGATGAGTAGTTTAGTTTTGTTTGGGTTGAGTATTAACTGGGCATTGGATAACCAAGTTTCAACAGAGGAAAAGGCTTCCTGTGTGACTTTTTGCAGTTTGGGTAGGGACTGGGCTGAGCAGATGATGGTTGAGTCATCTGCATATGTTATGAGTGTGCCATGTTTGGTGGCAGAGGCTAGATTATTGGTGTAAACAGAGAAGAGTAGGGGTCCAAGGATGGATCCTTGGGGAACCCCTATGGAGACAGGTAGTTGGGGAGATATGTCATTCTGCCATACAACAGATTGCTGGTGGTCAGACAGGTAACTCTGAAACCAGTTGGTGACTGATTGAGAGAAGGATAAGTTATTGAGGACAGAGATGAGTTGTTTGTGTGGGACCATGTCAAATGCTTTAGATAGGTCTAGGAAAGTAGCAGAGGAGAGATAGCCATTGTTTTTATGCTGAAGGATAGTGTTAGTAAAGGAGAGTAAGGCAGTGGTGGTGCTATGGTTTGGTCGGAAACCATGCTGAGTACTGGAAAGGAGGTTGTTAGCAAGGAGGTAGTCTGAGAACTGAGAGTGTATGCATCTCTCTAGTATTTTGGAGAGTGGAGAGAGAATAGCTATGAGTCGGTAATTGGTTAGTTCTGTGGAGGGTCCGCCTTTGTGGAGGGGAATTATATGTGATACTTTCCACAGTGTGGGAACATAACTTTCTGACAGAGATCGGCTAATCACGATGGATACTGGGTCGGCCAGAGCATCAGCTGCGATTTGTAGGTATTCACTTGGGAGGTTGTCTACTGCTAAGTTGGTGGGTTTAAGTTTAGTTAAGAGTTTTTTTATGTTGGAGGTAGGTACAGGAGAAAAAGAGAAGGCAGTGGGGAGATTACTAGTTGAAGGTGTGGGTTGGAGGAGAGGGGGAGTTGTGTTGTTTAGCTAGTGATGGTATGGTTTGGGTGAAGTGTGTGTTGAATGAGGTAGCAATATTTTCTGAGGAGTGAGGGATGTTAGGAGGAGGGGTACTGACAACCTGGGTGGAGGATGGAGTTTATGGAGGACCAGAATTGTTTGGGGCTGTGTTGTGAGGAGTCTAGGGCAGACTGGTAGTATTGGAATTTGTCCTGTTTTATTAGCTTTTTGACTCTATTGTGTAGTTCTAGGAATTTCTGTCTAGTTGAGGGGGTTTTAGTTTTGTGCCAGTGCTCCCAGGCTTTATCCCTGTTTTTCACTTCTGACTTAGTGGTTTTCTGTAGCCATGCGGAGGGTTGTGCTTTGGTTCTGGAAAGTCTTATGGGGGCATGGTAATTAAGGATGCTCAGGAAGGTAGTATTAAAAAAATTCAACTGCATCATCAAGACTGAGGTACTTTAGAGGATGCCAGTTGCATTCTTTGAGGGATGAGATGAATGTGAGTGGGTTAAAGTTTAGTTTTTTACGTATTTGATGGTAGATGACAGGTTTAGCTTGGCATAGGTATTTTTTGAGTAGGAAAGTTGGGGAGTGATCACTGAGGCTATCTGATAAGCAGCCTGTTATATATGACTGGGGGCTCTTACTGACTAGTATCCAATCCAAGGTAGTGTGCTTGCTGGAGTTTTTATTTATCTTGGTTGGCGACTGGACTAGTTGGGTGACGGCATGAAGGTTTACATGATGGGTTGGATGGTTGCCAGAACAGGATTGCCAGTCAATATTGAAATCACCTAAAATTATAGTTTCTTTGGGGAGATGGTGAGTAGACCAGCTGAGGAGGTTTTCTAGTGGAGGGATGGCCAGGTGGGAAGTAGCATCCAATTATGTTGATGGTTTTGTTCTGGTTTATTTTGAGGTTGGTATATATTATTTCTTCATTGCCTATTTGTGGAGCTGATGATTTTAAGATCTGGATGTTTAGATGCTGTTTAAATATTATAGCTACACTGCCTCCTTTCTTGTTTAGCCGGTCTACTCTTAGTATGCCGTAACCTGTAGGGAGTATTTGCTCACTGGTAATGTGAGGTTTTAGCCAGGTTTCTGTCAGGATGACTATATCTGGGAAGTACAAGTCTATGGTGGCATGGAGTGCATGGACTTTGTTGATATGCTTCTAATATTTAGGCTTAGTAGATGGAAGTCACTTGGCTTTCTATTGGCTGTAATATGGGAGAAGTTATGGTTTCTTGTCTGATTATGAGGACTGGGGTTGGAGATGGTAGGGCCAGGGTTGGGGTGGATGTCTCCACTTAAGGCTAGTTTTGATATGCATGAGGTTATTAGTTTTCTCAGTTTTTGAATGTGTCTGTTTATAAGGGAAACGTTATGATTGTGCTCTGTGGGTAATAGGTATGGTGGGAGGGTTATTATGTTAAGTTTTAGGGATGCTTTATGTTTGAGTAATATAGTTGGTAGAATATGTGGGGGGTGCATAGGGATGGTTCTTGAGTTGGTGGGAGGGGAGCTGAGTGAGGGTGAGACATGAGTGGTGGTGTGAGTAGTAGTACAGTGGTAGTGGCTGAGTGGGGGAATGATGGAGCTTTGGAAGGATGTAAGATATGCAAGGAGAGTGCATGAAGTGAGCATAGGTAAGGTATGCTTGCACATGTTAGTTGAGGAGGTGTGATAGTAGTGGGAAGATGGAGGAGGTAGTGTTGGGTTAGCGCTGTGGTTGGCTATTGGATAGATGAGAGGGGTTTGTGAGTGTAATAAAGGTGGGACCACTGGGGGGCGGGAGAGAATAGGGGGCATATTAATAACAATACTAGCCTCTATATGGTGCCATCTAGAGAAAACTCACAAATATGAAATGCATTTATTTAAAACTGCTAACACGTGTAAAGTAATATTTCTGTTTCCTGTGGCAGACAAATGTGTGTAGCTCTGTAATTATTTTATTTAACCAAAAGAAAGAGATGAAAGGGCAAGAAACTTATTTGAAGTGTAAAATGCAGCGTCTTAGGTAGCAGGTCATAAAATGCAATTAAGGTGCACTTCAAACAAGCAGCAGGCCTGGCATTGATAGCCAAACAGTTAATAGCTGTATCCCATTTACTGCTAACCAGCCTATTGGTACTCACTGTGAGAAAGAAACTAGTGTAATGTCAAGTATGAATTCTGGTGCTGTACAATTTTATAAATAATTACAGAACTAGAACATAACACACAATAATAGGTAGAACAAGTCAGTAAAACAATAATGAAGTAAAACAAACTAGTCAACTGTAACCCAGTTAAATCAGCAGTAGTTTAACCCTCTTATGAATCCTACTAATGTGGGTATGTCCCACAATAAAGGTCCTTGACAAAAAAATGATCTGCAATGAGAAGAGGCCAAATTACACGATGGAAGTTACAAGATGCCTTATAGTGTACAACTGGGAATGTAACTGTGTATAAGCTCTGAAATTTAAGGGAGGTGGGGGGGCTGAGTATCTTGAAACTTCACTTAGTAAAGGAGCAGTGGAGTTGTATACTAGCTGTAAACAAGCAAGCTCAGAATCTGGTAGACCAACATATAACATGTTGCTGTAGTCTAAGAGACAAAGGCATGCACCACTGAGGGAAGGTCACCAGTAGGAATGAGGTGCTTGATAAGGATAATGGTCTCTAGATGGAAACATGGTGATTTGACAAAAGTTGAACCTGGTATTTAAATGTTAATTTGTTATCAAAAATCACACAAAAATCACGCAGTTCTGACACAAAGAGAAGCTTGTCACCTCAACAAGAAATACATACTTTTTTTTCTCCCCGCATCAACTAGTCATTCAGGCCACTCCAATCTACCTCCGAATGTACATGAATATTTTTGCTGGGGTAGCACATCCTGTGGAGGTTATGCTGTCTATCTTCCAAATGTATTTTTTTCCTTATTTTTATAACCTACCCAGGTTACTCCTCCCTCCCATTTGCAGTGTCAGTGGTACGTCTGAGGGGTGGGTGTGCAATGGTGGCATACAGCATTTTATCCCATCCATGCAAAGGCTCAGCCATACCAAACACCTTTTTCCTCTCTTTGGACCATGCCCCCTTATCGTGACATCCCAGCCTCCATTTGAGAAACAGCAACTGCCCACACTTCCCAAGATGGAAACATCTATCCCTCATTGCCATTCTGTCAGTTGCCCAAGCAGATAATCAAACCTGGGACATAGACAAGGCTTTATCTCTCCATGCTACCAAAGCAACTACCTTGTTAAGAAATATCAGGGGACAAAGTAGATAAGGAAGCATCCCTCAGAGTTGCATGAATTCCTCTAAGAGATGCTGAGTTTAGGCCTACTGCTGACCACCCAGTCATGGATAAGTTCCAAGTCATACGAAAGGAATTAAGGGCAGCCACAGAATCCCGAGGGAAAGTGAGGTAAAGCTGTGTGGGCATCACTGTAGAAATGATATTGCAAACTCGTTTGATGAATACAATCTAGCAGCAGTAAGCAAATGGTGTATTATGAAGAGCCAAGAATGAAGCCCCGAGATACCCTACAAACCAGAGGGAGGGAGGAAGGTTAATCAATTCCTGACACCATCCTCGGTGTACAACCAGAGAGGTATGAAATAAACCAGTCAATTACAACCCCAAAGGATTCTGCAATAATGATCCACAGGATCTAGAATAGTATGATCTAACAAGTCAAATGCCAATAAGAAATCAAGAAAGAAAAAAATGAATAATACTGTTGATCTCTCATAACAAGAAGATCATTAAAATCTCTAATAAGAGCTGTCTCAGTAATGTGTCTTGCCCTAAATGCTGACTGTAACAGATCAGTGATGCTTTGACCATGTAAATAAGACTCCGGCTAAAGATAAAGCATTTTCTCAAAAAACTTGCCAAGAAAGGGAAGATTCCAGACAGGAGTGTAATTACAGAAATCAGCATACATCAGTGCAGCTTTTTAAAAGATTGGGGAAACAACAGCCTGCTTTAAATAAGTGGGAAACACCCCACTCCTAAGAGAGGAGGTGACACTCTCCTATAACAACAGGCGAATAACCACAAGGGACGTCACCACAAATATTGAAGGACAGGGATAAAAAGAACAAATGGTATTATGCGGATTGGTGATAGTGTTCAGGTCATCACTGTCAGGAATGGTAAACTCTTCCCAGGAAGACTGAAAGAATATATCCTGGTGACTAGGGAGGGGGAAGTGAGGATCTGATGAGGCAGCCAGTTAATACTTGTCCAAGGATTATGCCTGACGAGTGTCAAGACATGAAAGATAAGAGAAAGATCCAAATGCTTGGAACCAACATACTGGATGACTTCTGAAATCAATCTAAAAAGGTAAACAGATTTCTAGGTGAATGCCCTCCAAGTGACAGCCTGACAAATGGTGGCTCAATGCAAACCTGTCCTCAAGCAGACCCTTAACAGTGCCATTTCTCTTCCACCTCTTGACCAGCCTCTTCATGTTGTCACACCTGCTTTGTGTGAGAAAGGAAATTATGTAATCTGATGATTCTGAGTTCTGTGGAACTGGAGTGATGAGCTAAATTAGTTTTGCTGAAGACATTAAAGTGACTCCATGCAAGTCTGCTGTCTGCAATTTTGTCTTACATACTTTAATAACTTAGGGCAGGATTCACGAAGGCTTACACGGAGTTTAAGAGTAGTGTAAGCCTCCGTGTAAGCCTCCTGATCCAGGAACAGCCCAAAGCTCCGTGTAAAAGACAGCTAAAACGTCTCTTACACGGACTGAGCGTGGAAATGCTCAATACCTCATTTGCAGCTCAAATATATGCAAATGAGGTATTTGAGCGATCCAGGAAGCCCAAAGCAGTCCGTGTAACGGACATTTTAGCTGCAGAAATGTACTCAGCTGACAACTGAGTACATTTCTGCAAAATTGACAACGGAGCTATGTCAGCTCCAAATAAAGGGTGCATATGTGTCATCTAGCATGCCAATGGCCAAATATATGGCCATTGGCATTAAAAATTGATGCAAAATTATTTAAAATAACTTTTTTTTTTCGGGGGATTTTGATGTTTAACTGCAGCGCACACCCGTGCAAATGGGGTGCGCTGCCTAAAAGTGAAAACCGAAGCTTATAAGCCCACAATTGTGGGTTTTATGTATTACATGGAATGACAATGCAGGGGACTAGCAGACCAAAAACAATATGGCCACCGTGTAGTGGTTGCCAAGGGGGGGAAGCTCAGTGTAAGAGATGTAACTAAGCATTACTAGGCAATCCTATGTAAATGAGGGTTACAATACTGAATCACACTGCCACATAGGTAATGAGCACTTTCCGAGTAGTGTAAGAGTTACAGAAGGGGGAGGAATAGAGTAAGAGATAGGTGACATCACAGGGGGGAATGATAGAAATAAATGTATCACATTGGAGGGCAGTGTAACGTGACAGATGACAGACAGACATCAGGGAGAGAGGTGTGTCCCAACAGAACAATAGGAAAGTCAAGAAATAGAGGGTGCACACTATTCCCTACACTCAAACTTTCTTGATATACGTGCATGCGCGTGTGTAAGGCAGGTTCAACATGTGGGAGCGTGTTGCAAACCGTTTAAAACAGTTTGCGCGGGCGTGCGCATGTATAAGGCAATGTGCGCGCGTTTTACCATGAATCAGCCAAGTCCAAACCGTGTAAGGATGTGTGCGCGCATTTAAGTAACTGTGAGCGTGCTTAAGCTGGTGTGCACATTGCTCCCCCTGAGGAAACAGAGAGGAAAAAGGAAACAACCAGAATACAAGGAAGCTGCCAGAGGATACTGCTGGAGTTAATTGGTGATAACAATTGGAAGCAGGCAATTACACAGGCAGACTAGAAGCCCAACCCAGCACTTAAAACACTGCAAACAGCAGTGCAGGGTGTTTCTCTCAAGAGATACTGCAAGAAAGGAGTAAGCTATCAGAATTGAAAACTGAAAAACGCTGAACTCAGAGCAGAAATGCTAGGGGCTGCCATAGCTGTTATAATCAGGCATAGGCGAATTGCTGAGGGTGGTGACAATGCAGACAGCCCAGAGTGAGGAGAAGGAGAAGAGTATACAGGCCCAGGGTCACCTACCATGGGTTACATGAGCTGGAGATAGTAGAGCGCTACAGAGTGGACAGAGACCTTCTGCAGCAAATTGTTGAGCTGTGCAGGCCTCGTCTCACACACAGAACCAACAGAGGGGAACCCATCCCAGTGGAAACCAAGGTATGTGTTGGCCTAAGAATACTAGCAACAGGTACCTTCCAGAGACCAACTGGTGATATGATGGGGATATCACAGGCATCAGCCTCCAGGGTACTGCACCAGTTCCTGGATGCCATGTCAGCACATGTCGGTGATCATGTATATTTCCCCAATGCCCGTGAGGTATTAGCCAGCAATATGCGTCTCTTCCAGCAAATAGCGGGATATCCTGAGGTACTGGGTGCAACAGACTACACGCACATACGCATCAAAGCACCAGCCGGTGAGTGGGGTAGAGCCTATATTAACCGCAAGGGATTCCCCTCCATCAACTGCCAGGTCATGTGTGATGCCCAGGGCATAATAATGAATGTGTGTGCTGGCTGCCCTGGGAGCTACCATGATTCCCACATCTGGCATCTGACGCAGCTGTACCAATCATTTGCCAGTGGGGACTTCCCACACGGACACCTAGTGGGGGATGCAGGTTATGCACTTGAGCCGTGGCTGATGACACCCATCAGAAATGCACACACACCTGAACAGGAACGCCATAATGAGGCACACGCACAAACACGTAATGTCATAGAGCGTGTGTTTGGGCTGCTCAAGTCACGGTTCCGGTGTCTGGACACATCTGGTGGAGCCTTGCAGTACACACCAACTATATGTACCCAAATGATCATGATATGTGCTATGCTACATAATATGATCCTGCGGAAACAGCTGCAGCAGGACCAGCATAGGGCTGGGCCAAACATACCCCCACCATTGCCAAGGCCACCACAGGCAGAGGGTGACTCGGAGGAGGAACAACCTGACCTTGCCCCAGTAGGCAGAAGGAGGCGTGCCCAATATGCCCTGGCCTTGGCAAAGAGGCAACACATAGTACATACACTGGCTCAGTAGGAACACTGGGACTGATACCCCTCCGACTCACTCATATAGTAACAGGGACGCCTAACATGACACAACCTGCTTCCAAACATATACAGGGAGTGTAGTATGTGCATCCGACAGAGGCAGCCCTGCAGCACCACCTGAGGCATGAATGCCATGTGTTACGTAATGTAACACCATGTACCATATGCACACCTGAGGACCCTGACTAACATCCACCCTCACCAATCATGAACCACAAAAACACAAACCCACCTTCATAGGTACCACAAGGGATAGGAACCTAGATGTAATGCTACCCAATGCCAGAAGTATAAACAGCAAGATGCGTGCAGTGTAAACGCACACAGTATAGAGAATGTAGATATCAGTGCTGTAATAGAAAACTGGGTCAAAGCCCACATCAGCACCCTAACACTACCAGGTCACACCTCATACAGTGATGTACAGCTGCAAAAACATGGAACAAGCTACAAAATGAGGGTGACTAGCAATAAATGTCATGGATAACCACACCCCCATTTTGGTACCACAACAAGAAGCAGCATGGATTAGTCATGGTCAAATACCAATGGCTAAAACTGCCTACTACTATATAGCTTGCTGCAGACCACTGTCCTAATAGCAGGAACTGCACCAGGCCTATGTTGGAATACAGGAAGATATCAAGCCCCCCAAACCACATTATATTGCTTGACTGAAAATACCTACACATACACCATAGTTTCATAGTTTACTACTAGGCTATCTGCCCTAGTGCATTTATAAGCCTAGCCATAGTGATGTGGCTATTGCCACCCCTTATAGTGGTAATAAGTGTACAGAATAGATTCCGAATATTGTGCCTCTGACTTAGTAGTGACACATTATGACCCCCTTACTTAATCGAATAACTTGACTGTGCCTCTGTCTAGTAGTGACACAGGGAGGACCCCTGGGGTAAACCTACAATCTCACATCCACTTGTCCAGATTTATCTTGAAGAGAGTCAGTGAGGGACTCTGTCTAACATGAACTGGAATTCTGTGCTAGAGTGTGAGAAGCCTCTGAGTTATGACTCTGTCCCTCCAGCATGTCCTATACATGTATGTGCTGAGGTTCAAATCTTTAGCTCTCATGGTTCTAGTGGATTT
The DNA here is from genome assembly GCF_019279795.1 of Protopterus annectens. Taxonomy (NCBI): domain Eukaryota; kingdom Metazoa; phylum Chordata; order Ceratodontiformes; family Protopteridae; genus Protopterus; species Protopterus annectens. The sequence continues at coordinate 814,246,042 of NC_056746.1, forward strand.
GGATTGCTTGCAGTGGAGCATGTCCACCAAATCCTGATTGGACATGGTCTTGTATGTCAGGCATAGGTCACCTGTAAGTAGGCGGTATGTTACTGAATAAAGCTGGATTTCCTTTAGTCTGGAAGCATATGACATGTGTTGTAGACCCTTGATCCTCTTGGTAAGGTACTTTTGGGGTCTCTCCAGCTGTTGCAAGTGCTGGGTGAGGTACATACCAAATGGGGCTTTGTATTCAATCATGGGCCTGATAAGGGAGAAGTATAGGGGTACAATGACCTCCTTTGATCTGGATGGAAAATCCTTCATGATAAGGTGGGCAAGATGGAAAGTCTTTCTAACCACTTTGGCAACATGGGTGTCAAACAAGAGGTCACTATCTACATGGGTCCCCAGGTGTCTGATTTGTTTTCTGTGCTCAGTGGGTTGCTGTCTATGTATTGATTTCTGGGTACTTTGTCCCTCCCAAAGGGGATGACTACACAACAGTTGCATTCAGTTTCAGGCCATGATTCCGGCACCAGCTATCTGTTTTTGTGAGGGCATTCTGTAGGATGTGTGTGCTGGCTGATGTATTCATTATGGTGCCTAGGTTGCAGTCATCTGCAAACTTTGTCAGGCACAACCCTCCTATGTTTGCTTTCACATCTGAAAAGTAAATGCCAAATAAGAGGGGTCCCAGGACAGATCCTTGTGGGACACCACTTGTGACTGGCTTTGAGTCTGACAAGGCACCTGCAATGTCGACTTTATGGGTTCTGTTTCTTAGCCATTTTGCAACCTATCCTGTGACATATGGTTTTATATTTCAGCTGTTGAGCTTGTCTATGATGCCTGAGTGGGGTAGTGTGTCAAAGGCCTTAGCCAAGTGCAGGTAGGCTGTGTGGACCGCTCAGCCCTCATCAATGGCCCTACTGACAGTTTCAAAATAGTCAACTATGTGCAAAAGGCAGGATCTGCCCTGTACAAAGCTGAACTGGGTGGGATCAAGGGTCTGTAGGTCACCAATGTCTCTGTTTAAGAGCTCCATAATGACACTTTCTATAGCTTTGCAGACAAGGCTGGTTAAGCTTGTGTGGTGGTAGTTCCCAGGGTCTGTGGAGGCATCTCCTTTGTGGAGTGGGACCACTGTTGCTGTACGCCAGTGTTCAGGTACATATCCTGTAGCAAGGCAAAGGTTAAATAGCATTTGTATATACGGGTTTAGCTCCTTCTGGAGTTCACGTAGCACGCAACTGGGGATACCATCAGGTCCCATTGATGCTGTGTTCTTGTCTTTGCTGAGTGCGGCTCTCACATGGACATCTGAGATGACAGTGAGGTTACATTCAGCTGTGATAACTATCTTCTTTTGGGGGTGAGGGAGGGAAAATTGCACTGAACCTGTCTGCCAGAATGTTGCCAATATCTGTCAGGTCACTGAAATTTATGTTGTTGTGTACCAACTCTGAGCATATCTGAGGGTTCCCACCCAGGTTTCTGACATAACTGAAGAAGGCATTGTGGTTATCTTTACTGTCTTTGGTGATTTTTGTCTCAAAGTTGACCTTGGATGTCTTTATGAGAGAATGTAGCTTTTTACTAGTGCTGATCACAGCTGCCTTCCCTTTAGGAGATGTAGCTCTGTCTTGCATTAGTATCCTTCATTTGTTATACAGTTTGTTTATGGCTGGGGTCCACCAGACAGGCCACTTTCCCTTGGTGGAGAGGGTCTTGGTTTTATTTGTGATTGCATGGTCCATGCTTTCTTGGAGATGTCCGTAAAAGCGTCTGTGAAGGAGTCACCATTGTGTGTTGTGGTTTCCACTGGCCCAGTGTGCTTAAAGGATACCATCTCAGTCTGAAGAAGTGTGAAGTCAGCTTTTGAGACGTTTGTCACTATACTCTTTGCATTATACTAGCACTGACACATTTGTAGACAATTTCCCAGAATCCATCAAACAAAATGGACATGCAAAATGTAACACTTCCACAAGAGGGGTAAACATACTGGATGTGATAATCAGAAATATGTGTACTGGATGTCAAGATAAGAAGTGTATCCCTCACTGGTAAGACCAGACCATAGAGTAATCACACTGTAGTTACACATCCCAACCCCAGTCCATGGCCAGAATACCACAGTGAAACACATGTATAAAGCATAGCTTGCACCCCTACAAACCAATGGGGAATCCATGAAAGGCCCTGTGCAAGTCCAGAATATGGGACACACTGCAGAACATGTTATACAGACATACCATGAACACAGCCAAGAGTGCTTGGAGTCTGCAATCACAAATAACAACAAGACACAATGCCATACACCCAGGCATCTGGCATGCTGGACTCCAGCAATTACTAAACCATTGAAGAGAATGAGGAAGCTACCACATGATAGATCAAACATAAAAAGTGAAGTAATCAGTGATCACTAGTATGGCAATAAAAATGTGTCCACACATACAATCCACTAAGGCCAGGCAAAACAAGTAGAATCTGTGAATCCAGTGGCAATGTGACACCTGTCCCAAGTACACACACAACAACTCACCCCAATAAATACAAATATATGTGATAGACGCAACCAGGTAGCCAAACTGGAGCCTGAGCACCCCCAAATCAGTACTGTCAAAACTAGTCAGGAGGACAAGGTAACCACATACACCACAAACCCAGTCCCACATAGACCTACAACGACTGTAAACCAAACACATAAACACAAAACATTCCCACAGGCCCTAATTACAAACACACAACACCAACACAAGCCTCCAAAGCAGACACCCAATAAAACAACCTCCAGACATAGCACATGTAACACATAGTACACAAAGCTGGTGTGCCAAACAGTCACAGGACAGAAGGAGAAACAACATGCCTGATGCAGTTTGTAATAGGTGACTCCATAGTGAGACATGCTGCTGTTCCAGGGATGGCTTGCACCTGTTACCCATGGGCGTCTGGATATTGCCTAAGGCTTTTGCAACCTACAGAGATCCTTTCGTAGGCAAGGCCGAAAAGACTAACCCACCACCATAGAAAACAAAACTGGAAAGAAACAGAAGGGTAATGCTGATCAATGCCAGATGTGTAAACCTCAATATGCATGCTCCTGAGGCCCTCCCCAGTATGGAGATCATTGATGACTGTCCAGTGATAGAAACCTGCTGCAAGCCTCGTGAAGCACACCAGCACTACCAGGTAATACCACATATCATGTGTTATGGCCACAAAACCTGGAACAAAACATAATAAGAGGGTGAGTTATCCATATTCAGCACAGACACCTATACGTCCAGTTAACTGACAATGCTTACGTCATTGCAGTCCACCCATGTGCAACTAACCGTAGGCAAGACTGCTGTACAGTCTGTAGCATGCTACAGACCACACTCTCACACACAGGAACCCCACCCCACTGTCCTGAAGACAGTGGACAGTATGAATGTACCACCAAATACAAAACAAGGTACACACAAATTACCACATAGGTGGTAAACCATTATGTATGGAAGGAGTAATCAGGGACCTAGTGACACAAGTGGACAGTAACCTGTTATGTGACAGTCACATCGCCAATTTGGCTAGGTAGACTCTCTATATTGGACATTGTATAATGAAAGGATTCACATCTACATCAACAAAGGTCATTGTGCCCCTATACTGTTCCCTTATCAGACCATATTGTAGTACAATGCCTCATTTGGGATGTACATTACCTGGCACCTGCAGCAGTTAGAAAGACCTCAAAGGTACCTCACCAAGAGTCAGAAAGGGTCTGAAATATATGTCATATGCTGCCTGGCTGTAGACACCACAGCTGAATGCAGTCACATACTGCCTACACAGAGGCATTGTATGTCTTTTGTACAAGTCCATGTCCAACACAGAAGTAATGGACATGCTCCAACCCAGAAAACTCAAAGCCATCGGAGCTGTGTGAGTCAGAGATGTCAACCTCAACACATAATCAAATAGGATGTGCTGGAGGGACAGATACCTAACCCTGAGTCTCTCCACACCCTGGAACAGAATACCACTACATGTTAGGCAGAGCCCCTCACTGACACTCTTCAACAGGAAGTTTGCAAAATGGATGGATAATTGTAGATGTACACTGGGGGTCTTTACTGTGTCATGTCCACACAGAGGCACAGCTAAGTAAATCATAAATGGCCATAATATTCACATAGCAAGGGGTGGCAAAATCCACACACACTGTGGCTAGGCTTACAAATGCCCTAGGGTGGATAGCCTAGTATGAACCCATGAACCTATTATGATACAAATTGTACAGGACACTAAGGATAACCCCAAGGCTGCTGCAACTGATGGTAGGAAGCATGTTGTGAATTCCCAGATATGCTCTGGATCACACAGATATTACAAACAACATACCAAACACACACACGTATTGCCAACATACATCCTGACCAGTGCAGTGCAACCCCCCCCCCCATAATGCAAAATATCTTTCCCAGCAGACTGCTGCCTCCCTGACATTATGTCAGCCTTACCACAGGATATGCACCCAAAGAGCAGTGTACAACAACAGTGGTCATTCTCAAGAAAGGTGTCGCCTGAATGCATACTAAAAACAACCACCACAGAATCCTGAGAAGCTTGGTCTGCACAGCTATGGAAAGGATCAGCATGTACCGCAGACATAAAGATATTGGGGATCTACTGACACCCGACCCTACCCAGTGTGGGTTTATTAAGTGCAGACCCTGCCCCTAAACATGTGTGACTCAGTTGAAACAGTAATTGAGGTCACTGATGAGGGCAATGTGGTCCACACAGTGTAGCTGGACCTTGCAAAGCCATCCATACAATACCCTACGTGTTCAATATAGATATGCTCACCAGCTTATATATACACCCCTATGTCACTAGAGGGGTTGCAAACCAGACCAACGACAGAACTGACATGGTCAGACATGCTGCAGCCATGTCAGACTACAAACCACATATAACAGGTATCCCACAAAGCTTGGTCCTGGGACCTTCCCCGTCTGGTATATATGCCCCATAGGTACAGGCCAACATGTAAGGACTGTGCCTGAACATGCTTGCAGAGGACTACAAACTGCCCAACATATCTGACACTCCAGCTGACACAAGCATCCCACAAAAGGGCCACATAGAAACAGACAACTGGTGCCATAGCCATGTCAGCATGTTAAATGGAGAAAACTGTATAGTCAACCTCTGTGGATATACAGTAAGTGACCACCAATTACCACATAGGTGTTAACCCATTACATACTTAACATGTAATGGCAGACCTGGGTACACAAGGTGATAGATATCCTGCATTGGACAAACATGTGGCTGTAGTGTTAACAGAAACAATCCATATACCAACCTAATCATGAAGGTTATGACATCTAGATAAGGGGAGGTCATTGTGGTTCTGCAGTTATCCTTCATCAGCGTTACAATTGACTACAACAGCCCCTGTGTGGTGTACCTCAGCAGACACCTCCATCAACTGTAAAGTCCACAATAGTACCTCACCAGGAGTATCAAAGAGCTTGAACAGATGTAATGTGTTGCCTGATTAAACAGAGTGCAACTCCACACACTGCCATGCTGGCCACCCAGACGCAAGCTGTGCCTGATGTAGAAAGCCATGTCCAAGCTGGAATCAATGAACATGCTGCACCTTGTACAATCTGAATGGCAGTGAGCTATGCACATGAGGGACCTGAACCCCAGCATTGACATACATAGGACAAGCTGTACTGCATTATCCATAACACAGAAGCCACCCCCACGCATGAGTAAACTACCAGTACAGGTTATCCATAGAGTCACTCGTTGATTCTCCTCAACAGGAATCTTAATGAGTGGATGGGAGATGGTAGGTTTACCCTGGGTATCACTGTTATGTCACGGGTAGACAGAGGCACAGTATACTAAACATGACATATGTCATGGCAAACTACACTTATAATGTGTCGAAGGACAAACACACTCTCTGACTAGCATTAGAAATGGCCTAGGGCACATCGGTAGTGTTTGCCAATGTACGCCTATGTTGTGGAATACACTACTGATGTTGGACGAGGCTGTTGTAAGTAGTTAATATCTGAACATAATGCAACATGGTCAGATAGGTTCATAGGTTTATACTAGGCTATCTGCCCTAAGGCATATAAGTCTAGCCCAGAGTTTTGTGGCTTACGCCACCCCTTATATGGAAACAATACTGTGCCCATTAGTTTGTTGTGCCTCTGTCCAGCAGTGACACAGAGACGATTCCCAGGGTAAACCTACGATCTCCCATCCACAGGTCAAGATTCCTCTTGAACAGAGCCAGCAAGGTGCTCTGCCTCACATGGACCGGGATTCTATTCCACAGCATAGGGAGTCTCCGAGTGATAAATCTATCCCTCCAGCATGTCCTATTTATATCCGTGCTAAGGTTTAAGTCACTTGCTCTAGTGGTTCTGGTGGATTTTGTTTTTTGAGGTGGAGCATGTCCATTAATTCCTGGTTGGACATGGCCTTGTATGTCAGGCACATGTCACCTCTGAGCAGACGGTATGCGACTGAATAGAGCTGGAGTTTCTTCAATCTGGCAGCATATGACAGATGTTGGAGTCCCTTTATCCTTTTGGTGAGGGACTTTTGGGGTCTCTCCAATTGCTGCAGATGTCGGGTGAGATAAATCCCGAATGGGGCATTGTACTCAATCATTGGTCTGATAAGTGAAGAGTACAGGGGAACAATGACCTCACTAGATCTGGATGTGAATCCCTTCATGATCAGGTGGGCAATGTAGAAGGTCTTTCTAACCACTTTAGCAACGTGAGTGTCATAAGAAAGGCCACTGTCAACCTGGGTCCCCAGGTCCCTGATAACCTCTTCTGTGCTTAGAGGATTGCCACCTATATGGTAGCTTGGGGTTACCTTGCTTTTCCCGAAGGGTATGACTATACATTTGTTGGCATTTAACTTCAGGCCATGGCTCTGGCACCAGCTATCAGTTTCCGTGAGTCCCTTCTGAAGGATATCCATGTCTGATGCACTTTCCACTATGGCGCCCAGTTTGCAGTCATCTGCAAACTTTGTCAGCCAAAGTCCTCCCATGTTGGCCTGTACTTCTGAGAAGTAGATGCCGAACAATAGGGGGCCAAGGACTGAGCCCTGTGGGACACCACTTGTGACCGGCTTGGAGTCTGACATAGGGCCAGCAACTCTAACCCTGTGGGTCCTGTCCTTAAGACAGTTTGCAACCCATCTTGTGACATATGGGTTTACATTTAAGTTGGTAAGTTTTTCTACAATACCCGAGTGGGGTATTGTGTCGAAAGCCTTTGCAAGGTCAAGGTAGGCTGTATGGACTGCCTTTCCCTCATCAATGGCCTTGGTGACTGTTTTGAAGAAGTTGACCAAGTTCAAAAGGCATGATCTGCCCTTGACAAAGCCAAACTGGGACGGGTCCAATGTCTGCATGTCCCCTATATCTTTGTTTATGAGCTCCATTATGATCCTCTCCATAGCTTTGCAGACTAGACTTGTTAAGCTTATGGGGGTAATTACCAGGGTCCGTAGAGGCAACGCCTTTGTGCAGATGTGCACAACTGGACCCTAACCAGGCTGTTGTGCTCACTATGGAAATGTAAAGCAGTGATAGGACTAAAGCCCAGGATACTGTCCACCACAGTGAAAGTACTGAACCACTACACTATACAGTACTACAGTGTTAGGTCAGTATGAACAGATGTTGACAATTGTATGCAAAGTATCCCATGCAAAACCTGCAGGCACAGTATAATCCCTGTTGTGTTCACACAAAAAGCATTTGGACAGTAACTACACAACATGACACAGAACACACAACCATAAACAGGAGATATTTGTTGAAGTTCACACTCATCTACAAATGTGATGGGCTGCAGAGTTCAACATATGGAAAGCCTACACTGGGCATGCTCACACACTTTGATAAATGAGACATCTTTCACACAACATGCCATGGGAAGGCTGAACTGGGCATGCTCACACACTTAGTCCAAATATCAGTTTAGCATTTTGCCACATATATCTGGTATATGTACGTGTTATTCCAGTAACCAACAACATTATAGCAATCTGACCACTGCTCACACTTAAATGACTACAGAGACATACATGATATAGTGGATTTCCCCCATATGCAAACATCGTCCACAGATACACAAGTTGTTCATACAAACAGGAAATGTTATGGCAATAAAGACCTGCAAACACTGCTATCAGCACCAAATAATGTGCATCTGACAGTTAAACATATGGGTGTAGAGGTCAACACTAGGCTGTTTGTCCTAGGGAATGACAGCTTATCCAGAGTGTATGTGTGTGTGGGTGATTGTGGTTGGTCTGTGTGCAAGTCTGTGTGAGGGAAATGTTCCTTTTAGCAACTGGGAAAACACACCACAGGATGCTCATTCCCCTTTCTAAAAACTGATGATGTCAGCACCCTATAAGTATATCAGGAGAAAAGAAATCTCCCAGTAATCCGAATAGCACGCTCTGCTAATGCGTCCGTCTGTGTCATAACATAGTTAGGTAGGGGTTTGAATCCAGCAAGTGGCAAGTGTGTGTGTGTGTAAGTGTGTATGAAAGGAACATCCCTTTTGGCAACTGTGAAAACACACCACAGGATGCCCATTCCCCTTTCTAAACACTGATGACGTCAGCACCCTATAAGTATATCAGGAGAAAAGAAATCTCCCAGTAATGCGAATAGCGGGCTCTGCTAATGCGTCCGTCTCTAGTGTCATAACATAGTTAGGTAGGGGTTTGAATCTGGCAAGTGTGTGTGAAGGGGGGTTAGTGTGTGTGTAAGTGTGTATGAAAGGAACATCCCTTTTGGCAACTGTGAAAACACACCACAGGATGCCCATTCCCCTTTCTAAACACTGATGATGTCAGCACCCTGTAAGTATATCAGGAGAAAAGAAATCTCCCAGTAATGCAAATAGCACGCTCTGCTAATGCGTCCATCTCTAGTGTCATAACATAGTTAGGTAGGGGTTTGAATCCAGCAAGTGTCAAGGGGGGTTAGTGTGTGTGTAAGTGTGTATGAAAGCAACATGCCTTTTGGCAACTGTGAAAACACACCACAGGATGCCTATTCCCCTTTCTAAACACCGATGATGTCAGCACCCTATAAGTATATCAGGAGAAAAGAAATCTCCCAGTAATGTGAATAGCGCACTCCGCTAATGCGTCCGTCTCTAGTGTCATAACATAGTTAGGTAGGGGTTTGAATCCAGCAAGTGTGTGTGAAGGGGGGGTTAGTGTGTATGAAAGGAACATCCCTTTTGGCAACTGGGAAAACACACTACAGGATGCACATACCCCTTTCTAAACAATATCACAATTATTTATGGCTTTTGATTCCAGACATGTCACGTGTGTTTTGCTCACACAGAATGCCCATGTGTGCGGGTTGTTTCTCACAATAATGCATGACATCGATTAAACCAGTTATGGCAATGCACACATGATGTATGTGTGTGCCAAATACACGTATGTACCTGTGACCTTCAATAGTTACCATGTGTGATGCCTGCCACATGTGAATACATGGTATTTGCACTGGGTAACATTATGACTGTGGTCTTCTGTGCAGGTGCTGCATGTGGGATGTGTATATAAAGTGTGAGATGTAGATGCTATCAACCTAGTAGTGAGGGATACACACCTGGTCTGAGGCATGTAGTCTACATGTTGTTGATGAAGAGGTGCTGCATGTTTTCACCTGTTGTGGGAGTGGTAAGAAGTTGTTCCATAGCAATGCAGTGACCGCATGCTAAGAACCCTTCAGCTAGGGTGTTGTAGCTACAGTAATTCATTAGCATTCAGTAATATGTCAGCATTCCTGGTGAGGGTATGATGCCAACCAAGGTCAGGGTTCTACCAGCCTGTGCCACTTGCTCAGTGAGCCCTTCCATGTTCCCTATCATGTATCCCAGTGAGGGACATCACACATCAGCTGTAGTGGCATGGACAATGACTGAGTCATATGTGTCCATGCATCTGACTGACCTGTATGCTTGTGTTATGTGGTGGACAATAGTGCCCCATGAGCATATCACTGTGATCTTCACCTTGTCCAGCCTGGTGAGCATGACCTCACTGTACAGGACAATAAAAGTACCTAACACAACTGCAGCAGTAGTGTTGTATAGCTGTACAGACTGTGCTTGTTTGGCACACAGGATTTGTGTGTTATGCGTGCTGTGTTCAGGCCTAACGTATGCCTGTGTGCCAGCTGCAGAGGTGTCTGCCACTCAGGCAGGATGCCATTCTTAGGCTCCACGAATGGCCCGGTGTGTTCCCGTGCTTGTATTGCTGTCAGTGTAGGTCTACATCAGATTGGTATTGCAGTCACTGTAGTACTTCATGCCACCTGACAGGTTATGCCAGTACTGGGTTCAGAGTGCTTAGTCCACAGTTTGGCTATGTGTTTCCATCTCATACATGTGTTGTACATCCATGGGTAGGGGATAGGGTTGACTGTGTACATGTGGCAACTGTGACATTAATACATGACTCACATATTCCACAACTGTACCATAGAGGTGACTGACAACTGACCTTTGCACATGCTACCAAAGTATTGAGATTGCATTGGTGATTAACAGCACATAGGGCCAATGGTGAACAAGATACATAGGTTCATAGGTTCATACTAGGCTATCTGCCCTAGGGAATTTATAAACCTAGCCAGAATGTGTGTGGCTTTCACCATGCATTGTAAATCTATCTTGCTATGCCCTTTTCCAAGGTTAGTATACTGTGACACATAAGTGATACCCAGGGTAAACCTACAATGTCCCATCCAGTCATTAATATTCCTCTTGAAGACAGTCACTGAGTGACTCTGCCTAACCTGTATTGGGATAATATTCCAGAGTGAAGGGAGCCTCTGAGTTATGAATGTGTCCCTCCAGCATGTCCTATGTATATCACTCCTGAGGTTCAAGTCTTTCCAGCGTGTAGCTTGATGGGATCTGGATATTCTGAGGTGCAGCGTGACCATTAAGTCAGGGTTTGACATGGCTTTATATGTCAGGCACAGATTGCCTACGAAGAGGCAGTATGCCACTGAGTAGAGCTGCTGTTTCTTTAACCAGTCAGTATGTGGCATCTGTTTGAGCCCTTTGATCCTCTTGTTGAGGTACTTTTGTGGTCTTTCCACTTGCTGCAGGTGTCTGGTAAGGTGCATGCTGACAGGGGCATTAAGTCAATTATGGGCATGATGAGGGATGATAAAGAGGCACAATGTCCTCCCCTGATCTACATGTGAATCCCTTCATGATGATGAGGTGGCCTATATAAAATGTTTTCCTAACCACTTTGGCCATGTGGTTGTCAAATGAGAGAATGCTATCAACTTGTGTACCCCAAGGTCCATAATTCCTTCATCTGTACTTAATGGATTAACACATATGTGGTACTTTGTGGTTACTTTGTTTTTGCCAAAGGGGATGACTATACACTTTTTGGCATTCAGCTTGAGGCCATGGCTGTGGCACAAGTCATCTGTTTCTAAGAGGCCCTTTTGGAGGATGCGTGTGTTGGCTGGAGAGTTGATTATGGTGTCCAGTTTGCAGTCATCTGCGACTTGCTCAGCCACAGTCCTTCCATGTTGGCCTGTACCTCTGATAAATATATACTGAACAAGACAGATCCCAGGGCTGAGCCTTGTGGGACACCACTTGTAACTGGTTTTGAGGCTGACATGGCTCCAGCAATTCTAACCATGTGTGTTCTGCCCTTGAGCCACTGTGCAATATCTGTAGTGACATAGGGGTTAATATGTACACTGGTGAGCTTCCCTAGAATGCACAAGTGGGGTATTGTATCAAAGGCTTATGCAAGGTGCAGGTAGGCTGTGTGGACCACCTTCCCCTTGACAGTGGCTTTGGTGACTGTTTCAAAGAAATCAAACAGGTTTGAGAGGCAGATCCGCCATTAACAAGGCCAAACTGTGTATGATGAAGTGTCTGTAGGTCCCCAATATCTATATTTATGAGGTTCATGATGATCCTTGCCATAGCTTTGCAGACCAAACTATTCAGACTTATGGGGCGATAGTGTCCAGGATCCGTTAAGGCACCACCTAAATGTAGAGGGACCACTGTTGCTGTACGCCACTCTTTGGCCACATATCGTGTAGTAAGGCTGGGATTGAACAGTAGTGTTATGTCTGGGTGTAGCTCTTCTTGGAGTTCATGTAGGACACAGCCTGGGACACTGTCTGGTCCCATTGATGCAGTGTTTATTGCTTTGGAGAGGGCAGCTCTTACCTGAGCATTTGAGATGTCAGGGGGGGCAGCACTCTGCTGGGAGAAATATTTGCCCTTTTGGTGTGGAGGGGGGGAGAAGGTAGCAGTGAACCTGTCCACTAGGATGTTGGCAATGTCTGTGTGTTTGGTATTTCTTATGACATCTTGGACTACCTCTGAGCATATCTGGGAATTACCACCCAGGTTCCTAACATAACTACAGAAACCTTGTGATTATCCTCAGTGTCTTGTGGAATCTTCTCTCAAAGATGGCCTTAGACAATCTTATGAGTGCCTGTAGTTTTCTTCTAATACTCATCAGTGATGCCTTCACATTTGGGAGTTTGTTGTATCATTTAGTAGCTTCATCCTTCTATTGTATAGTTTGTTTATGGCTGGTGTCCACCACACAGGACATCTGCCTTTGGAGGATTGGGTCTTGCTTTTATTTGTGATTGCATGATCCATGCACTCCTGAAGGTGTCCATAGAATGCCTTTATACAGGTATCTGCAGTCTGGTCCATATTTTCAACAGGCCTGGGGGGCTTTGAAGGTTTCCACATCATTTATGAGGAGTGTGAACATGCTTTACATGAGTTGTTGACTGTATTCTTCTGTGCAGGGGGTGGCCTTGGGATGTGAATATCCAATGAGATTAGTTTATGGTCTGATCTTACCAGTGAGGGATACACTTCTGGTCTGGAGCATAGAGTCCCCATGTTGGTGATGATCAAGTTCAGTATGTTTTCCCCTCTTGTATGAGTGGTAACAAGTTGTTCCATAGCATATTGGTATATACATTCTAGTAATCTGTGGGCTAGGGTGTTGGAGCTACAGTCATGCTCCCAGTCTATGTTTGGGTAGTTTAACCCACTCAATATAATGGTGTATGGACAGACCTACATATTTCCAACTGTTTTCAGGAAGGCCAAGTGCGGTTCTTGTGTTTGTGAGGGTGGTCTGTAGCAGGCTATAACCTGGAAGGCAGTTTTACCCATTGTTACTTGCATATGGATAGTCTCTGATGTTTGGTGCTTTGCCACCAACCTGGAGGTGTGGGTATCTTGGATGAATATCAATACACCCCCTCCTTTTGTGGTTTTGTGCAAGTTTT